>NC_142337.1:26990000-27127500 GCF_054954075.1 Amborella trichopoda | reverse complement strand
ATATGTGTATATGTATACATATACATATGTGTATATGTGTATTCATATACATATATATACATATATATATACATATATACATGTGTACGCATATATGTATTTATGTATACACATATGTATACATATGTATATATACATACATATGTATGTATCTACACATGTATACATATATACATATGTGTACATATACGTACATATATACATATATGTATATATATACATATATGTCATACATTCATATATGTGTATATGTGTATATTAATTTGGATATGTATAATTGTATACACATATATTTACATATATGTATGTGTATATGTTTATACACATATATTTATATATGTATATACACATATGTACATATGAGTACTCAAAACTCATATGTACTCATATATACATTTGTACATATGTTTTGAGTACATATGTACATATGTGCATACTATGTACTCATATGTACTCATATGTATATATGTCCATATATACCTATATGTTTGTATATACATATATGTGTATACATATATAGATGTACATATGTAAATATATGTATACATATATACATGTACATATGTATATATATGTATACATACATACATATATATGTATACATATATATATACATATATATGTATACATACGTACATATATATATATACATATATATGTATGTATGTATACATATATTCCTTTCTCCCTCACGCCACTCGAAAATAAAACTGAGTTTATCGAAGATGCTCCCAGTTTTTTGTTTCATAGCGAGGAATTGAGGTGAGGTGTCATCGGCCGCTATCTCTCGAGGAATCCCTAAAGCTTCCCAGTTCGAGGGATATCCCAAAAAAAAGAGCGCGTCAGGGGCCGGAGGATCCACTAATCGCGTTTGCTTAGTCTCCTGACATCAGTTGCCATTCTCTCCTTTCCAAGGGTGGTACTCATCCCAGTATCCCTTGATAGTGATCCTCCACCAGTTTGTACGTGCCACAGTCGCCCTGACCTTTCAGCTAAAGTGACGTATCACATTGGTTAGGTGGCTGGAACTTGCCCTCTAGAACCCTGGAGAATCGGGGGACACGTGTCTCAGGGGAGACCCAAGACATTTGTAAGATCACTCTCTTGGGAACCTCATTTGAAAACAGGGGCAAGTATTACCAACCTCGTTTGAAACTGGTTCGAAAGCACCTCCCTTGGCTCATATTCTTCTTATTTTTTGCTTTTCTGCATTCACACACATATAAGGTTGTGGGACAGGTGGTTTAGACCTCACCCTTCCTCTTTGATGATCATATGCAAGCATGCATATTCAAAAAGAAGAAAGAAAGATTTGGGGGAGAGAGGAATTTGACTAAGCGAGAAGATCAGAGCAAGGACTAGGCTAGTGGATAATTGGCATAACGTGGTAGCGAAATGGGCTCGGTAACTGAGACCAGCTCACGGAATTGCTATTAAACGCTATTGCCAATATCGACTAGCTAAGCACGATGGTTGGTTTGTCGTGGCAGTAAAGCAGGCCAATCAAACCTGGCGTAACAACATTATGACTAGACGATAGGATTGCCATGACATGCTAACCTCAATCCCTCTTGGTAGAATGAAAGAGTAGCAGAGGAATGGTTAATGAGAAGAAAGGAATGGATGGAAGAAGAAAGAAGAAGGAAGAGAGGAGGGAGAAGAAGGAAGAGGAGATGCAGTCGGTGCTAGACAATGCCGACTGTTTCAGGAGATGAGAGAGAGAGAAAGCAAGCGGTTCTAGGCTTCACCGATTTTGTCAGATGAGAAAATAGAAAGATAACCAACTGACACTAAGTCTCGCCAACTGACAGAAGAAGAGAGGACAAACCAGTCAGCATTAAGTCTCGCCGACTGACAGAAGAGGAGAGAGAAGACCAATCAGCTGCGAGTCTCGCTGATTGATAGAAGAAGAAAGAGAAGACCAATCGACGTAAGGTCTCACCGACTGACCGAAGAAGGGAGAGAAGACCAACCGATGCCAAGTCTCGTCGACTGATAAAAGAAGAGAGAGAACACCAACTGACGTTAGGTCTCGATGATTGGTAGAAGAAGAGAGGGAAGACCAACTGGCACTAGTTCTCATCGACTGGTAGAAGAAGAGAGAGAAGACCAACCGACACTAGGTCTCCTCGACTGATAGAAGAAGAGAGAGAAGACCAATCGATTCTAAGTCTCATCGATTGGTAGAAGAAGAGAGAGAAGACCAATCAGCTCTAGGTCTCAACGACTGGTACAAGAAGAGAAAGAAGATCAACCAGCGTTAGGCCTCGCCAGCTGACAGAAGAAGATAAAAAAGACCAACCTGCTCTAGGTCTCGTCGACTGGTAGAAGAAGATAGAGAGGGCCAACAGGCGCTAGGTCTCGCCAATTGACAAAAGGAGACAAAGAGGACCAACCGGTGCTAGGTCACATCAGTTGACATAAGAAGATAGAGAAGACCACACGGTGCTAAGTCTCGCCAGCTGATAGAAGAAGATAGAGAAGGCCAACTGGCGCTAGGTCTTGCCAGTTGACAGAAGAGAGAGAGAGGAAGGAGATTAAGAGAAGAGAGAGAAAGAGAGAACAGAGAGAGAAGAGAGAGGTGAAGAGAGAAGAGAGGAGAGAGGGAGAAAAGAGGGAAGAGAGAGCAAGAGAGAGAAAGGTAGATAAAGAGAGAAGAGAGAGGAGAGAGAGAGAAGAGAGAGAGAGAAGAGAGAGAAGAGAGAGAAGTGAGAAAGAAGAGAGAGAGGAGAGACAAGAGAGAAAGTTACCTGCTTGAAAGGTACTGGCCCTTTTCTTCTCTCTCCTCTCTTTCTCCAAGATGCACTCATGGGCTCAAGCAAGGAATCAAAATTTTATTGAATCTTCCCAGAATCAAGTGAAGGCTGAGGGTTCTATTTACAATTTGGCAGTGTTTGTTTATATAGAATTGTGCCCAAACGTGGGTGGATTAATCAAAATTAAACCTAATTGGTGAAAATTAAGATTTAATTGAATTAAAAGAAATTCTCAAAATGGATGTAAAATGACTGTTTTGCCCCTGCTTAACAATGTGTAGAATTTCAGAATATGCATCTCACTACTCGGGCTAATGCTGTCATTGCACCAACCCGAGTACAATGGAGACGACCCCCTCATCCTTCTACTCGACACACACAATTGCACCTTGTAAGGGGTAGGTCTCCACTTATTCTCTTACAGACACTTTCTCGTAGTCCTCAGCCTCCTAAGGCCAGACCGCCTGCTTGCGCCCGGGTTGACCGCTAGGTCATTCGTGATCCTTCTTCAACAGGCGCACATGCGTCTCCATCACAGACGTCCCCTTGCCTTCGACTTAGGGCTCCTCATGAGTCAACCCCGCTCATGCTTGCTCCTCCTTCTGTGAGCAAGCACCTTCAGCCTTGGTACTCGAAGGTTTTCCCCAAGAGTACCATCCTAAACCAGCCCCGTCACTTTGGTCATGTCTTTGGAGCCCACAAGAGAGCTCAGGGCAATGACCTGATTGAAGATTGAGTCCTTCATCCTCCCTGGTCCAAGATGACTCCAGTCCCTGGCCCTCATCCTTTGTCACATCTGATCGAGACAACTCTCTCTTGTGCAAGAAAAGATGACCAGCTGCAACCCAGATCGCAGTTTTGACGTGAGGTCAATCAAAACCTCAAGGCTAAATGTGATAGAGGTCGACGGATTTTGATCAAAGAAATGATCAAGGCAGTCAGGGAAACCCGCTTTGAGGACCCTGTTCGTGTGAACCCCTTTTACCCTCTTCAGATGATGAAGCCTGAAGAAGAAACTCACCAGCCTCCATTGTGGTAAGTGTCATTGCAGATGACCTAGCCACTTAATAGCCATGGTCCTAGCACCCTCGAGAGCCAGTCCTCACGCGATCGTCATACAAGTGTCGAGTCCAGTCGAGGCATGCTGGCCGCCTGCTAACCTATTTTCCACGCACGACCCGCTAAGTTCGCAAGCCCTCAGCTGCAACTAACACTGACCTTCATAGATAAACAGTCAATGTCATGATTGTGAGCAAGCCTAGTGACACGTAAGAAGAGGGCATAGACAAATTTGAGGAAATGGTGCACACAATGATGGAACATATTGATCGTATAGCTAACCATAAGGCCAATTCCCATCACTCTGATGGTGCACCTCCAAGGCAGCCCCTTATCTCTTCCTCACAAGAAAATTCTCCCCCTCATCCCATCTCTCAGGTAGACATTGTTGCTATGGTGACCCAAAGCTTAAAGAACAGACAAATTTCGAGGGTACAGGGTGCAATGCCTTATCAAAGGCCATACTCTTCATACATTGACCAGGTCTCGTGTCCCTCATATTACAAGAAAGGGAAGTTTCCTTTATTCAACAAAACAACGTCCCCAAACTAGCATAACGCCTAGCTTTTCAATGGTATGCTCGACTTCCTCCAAACTTAGTGCATACGTGGGAGGAAATGGACAAATTGTTCTATCAGTGCTTCTATGAGGTCGAGAAAGAGGTTCAAGCCATTGAACTTCTCACCCTGACTCAAGATCCCGATGAGCCCGTGAACCAGTTCATATCAAGATGGAGGAATTTGGCTGCTCGCCATCTTAATCCTATGCTTGAGAAGGAAGCTGTTCAGAATTGTGTCCAGAACATGCGATCGAGATTGCTGTACATGTCGAGGCCTCTAATCCAACCTCCAAGTCATAATTGATCTTTAAATTAGTCCGCATAGAAAGTCTATCATGCGACCACGACGGATCACGACAACTATCTGTAAGCTCAACAAACAACCAGAGCAATGGTACCTGTTGGAACAACACATGGGGCAGCCAATAGAAAGGAGTAATCAGTGCAGCTGTCACAGTCATTGATCCATCTCCCCAAAACTCTAGACCTCCCTTAATGGGTGAGCACAGCAAAGATAGCTCCCCAGACAGGCAAGCAACAACAGTCGTATAACCGAGTACCCCCGCCAGCCAACCTTGATCGGGGTGATTATTTCACCAAGCATTGGAACAAGGTCTACCCCTTTGAGAAGGAGTGGGTCCTTGCATTGTTTCGGTTATTACTGGAACAAAATATGATTCAGCTTCCAGAAGCTAAGTTTCCCGAGCAAGCTGGCCTTGACACTTAGGTTAATTATTGTGCCTACCATCAAAGGATCAATCATCCCACAAATGACTGCTACATGCTTAAAGATATTATCGAGGCCCTGATTCAGAAGGGTCAGATAAAGCTTGAAGACTTAAAGAAGGCCTTCGTGGGAGCCGAGGCCTCCCATGCAATACCCATCCAAGAAGAAGACGAAAAAGAACTGACATGAAAAGCTTCTTGAGGCACTATGGGCTTATCGTACTACTACACGAAATGCTACTGATTCCACTCCTTATTCTCTGGTCTATGAGGTGGTTTTACCTCTCCAAATTGAAATCCCGTTACTACGAGTCTCTATTCACTAAGGAATGACCAAAGATAAGAGACTCAAGCTCCGGTATCAAGAATTGGATGCGCTCATTGAAAAGAGGCTAGAGGCTCAGCAAAACCTTGAACTCAACCAAGGGAGAATAAAGAGGGCCTTTGACAAGTTCGTTAAGGTCTGCTCATTCACCCGTGGCAATCTAGTTCTAGCTGTTATGGATGGCCGACGTAAAGGGAAGTTTGAGCCTAAGTGGGAATGTCCCTTTATAGTAAAACAGGTCTCTCCAAATGGAGTCTACATACTGGCACATCTTGAGGGAGACGAGGCAATGCCCCCTATCAATGGGAGGTACCTAAAGAAGTACTATTCGTGATGCATATTCAAAAGAAGAGATTCAACGCAAAAATAAGAGAGGCAGTCCATACAAAGTCTAACTCTTTTTATTGCAGCAAAAACGAGTTACAAGTTACAAGCTAAAAACCCCATTATTAGGGAGGTTATAATTCACTTGCATCTGAGGATAAGAGGATGGTTACAATTCACTTGCATATGAGGATAAGAGGATGGTTACAATTCTCTCGCATCTAAGGATAAGAGGACGGTTACAAACCAAAATTTGTAGATTTTCTCTTGCATCTGAGGATAAGAGGACAGTTACGGGCCAAAAGAATTTCTCTTCTCATGAAGAAGAAACAAACCCACCAAAGAATTGCTCTCCTAGAAGTAGCAAACCCACGAAAGAATTGCTTTCCCAGAAGAAGCAAACCCATCAAGGAAAATACTCTCCTCATGAAGAAGAAGCAAAACCACTTGGAGAAGTTAGCTTCAATTCATCTGAAGAGTAAGACGACGGTTACAAGTCGACGGTTACAAGACGACGTGTATATCAAACATACAAGCTAGAGATCTCATCTGATGTGTATATCAAACATACAACGCAGAATTCATTTGACTTGTGTATCAAACATACAAAGCAAGCTGCTCTAGCAAGGAACTGGCCTATGATGGAGAGCAAACCCTGTTCACATTGGATGCCCTTCCACAGAACAACATGGACTTCACTACTATGCTGGAGGACTTGGCTTCCATCAAGTATCACAAGCCATCCATTACCCTCATTCAGCACCCTTTGCCGGCCCATGAACATCGTTGTACATAGCTCATCGTCGAGCACCACAAGTCCCGCATATAACTTACTGCCACATGCGAGCATCAATTTGCGCATCATGACAGACCACAGGCACTGAGGAGCGTCGACTGTGCTCCTTACGCCTAGTACCGGCTGCCTTTCTGGAGGATCAGCGCTGACTGTTTCAGACCCGATTATACTTCTAACCATCAGCACCGGTTGTATTAGTGTCGGCTGTGCTTCCGTTAGCGACGGCCCTGTCATGATTGTTCGCTTTCCGAGACTCCTTATTTTCGAGACCTAAGTTTCTACACCCCCTTAATGGTCGCATGATTTTCGAGGGAAACTATCCACCTCCTGTAACGATCCACCTTTTATGACGATCCACCTCCTGTAACCGTTCGCTTTCCCTGTGATGGTCCACCTTCCATGACCGTTCGTTCCCTAACCCTTCGTCCTCCCACCAGAAACCCATTGAGAGACTTTCCTTGCCTGCGCCTTGGCCAGGAAATCATCAAAATCTCATCGAAAACCTACCGCGAGACTTTTCCTTCCCATGCCTTGAACCAAAAAGTCACTAAGTTGCTGAAAAACACCTCTGCAACATTCCCTAATTTGCCAAGAAACCACATACAACCCTCGGCAACTCCATCTAATCCATCAAAAAATTACTGCAACTCCTCCTTTTTTGGCAAAACCCTTGACAATCTTGCCGAAGTCTTGCCTGTGAGGCTTGTCGGAACACTTGGTCTCTTGCCTCCTATTCCTGGAACGTCACCAGATCCTCGAAAGAGTTCCTATTTGTCAAAACCTTACCTGTAAGAACTTTTGCTAGAATCCACGGTTGCTTGCCAAAACTTCTACAAGGCATCCTCTGATCAACGCTAAAATTTTGTTTAATTTTTACCTTTGGTGAAAAGTCAAGGAAAATGGGATTTTACCCCCTTATATAGACCACACTACCCTCAAATTCCCCTAAAAACTTGGGAATCCCAGTCGTGTCCAAGGAAATCGAAACGACAATTAGCTGGGTCGGGCTTTGAACCGAGGCCTGAGGCAACTCTCATTATCGCCTGTGAAATCCCAATGATCGGGCTGGACCAGGTCAAGATTTGACCCGAGGCCTGAGTAAAATTTCATTTTTCACCCATCAACTTCCATGCAACACAGACCTGGATCAGGTCGAGCTCGGGTCATTGCTCGAGTATCAATCTATTCCCAGTGCGGGCTAAGTTCCAACAACCCTAACACTGGTTGAATTAGCGCCGACTGTGTTCAAAAGATATCACGGGTCATTCACAGCACCGGCTGTGTATTTCCCCAACCACAGCCGACCGAGTGCTCAACAATGCAGTGTCGGCAGCCTCAACGTGATAGTACAGTGCTGACTGTGCGTTTAGTAACTCAACACTGGCTACATTTTAAATCAATGCCGGCTGACCGATTGAAAACCATCACGGTCCAGCTGTATGACCTTAAAAACCTGGGTGCATGTCCAGGTCACATGATGTTAAAAGGCTTTGTACAGGTCCCGGAGGCCTGACCTTAAACACGCCTTCCCAATGAAATAACGGGCATGATGTATACCTTAATAAAGGAACGCCATGAGTAAAAATGACGGACGAGCTTGGTCACGAAACCATGAGTAAAAGAGTTCCATGAAAATAGAAACGATAGGTGGTATGCCCTGTGATGACACCTGAGTAAGGAGAAAAACTAGAAAGAAGTTGCTGATCAATGAAGAAAGTTCTAGAAAATTCAGCAGCAGCACGCCCCACTCCGGCGGCCAAATCATAATGCTAGCATACCCGATCGGCATGAAACCAATTGTATTATATGCATAAGGTCCGTGGCCATCTCTAGCCCAAACCTTATGTATGATGAACTGTTGGATTTCACACACGAAGGTGTCAAATCTGCTGTAAATTATGGCTGTCGAATTTCAAGATTCCGGTCAAAATCTCTAGACGATGAAATCTTCATCCAAACATGAAATCAAGCTGCGTTTGTTGCAACATGATAGTAAAGGCATGGTCAATGTGATTCAGTGAAGAAACTTCAAGGAACGAGCACACAATCGATCCAAAGTTTTCAAGATTCTTCCAAAATTCAAGTCTTATGATCATGACTCAAAAATATGATTCATAGCTTGAAGTTAGTATTAAAACGATTGCCATGCTGAGCCCCACCAGAAAGTAATTATCTTTCGATCAAATGGGTATCCGAACAACCCTGGATCAGTCATGGAAGATCACGCAAGTTCTCAAGTAGCAGCAGGGACTGTTATAAAATTTCCCACATTGTTAGGCTAGTGCAAAACAGTCCTTTTACACTCATTTTTTAGCATTTCTTTTAATTTTAATTATCTTCAATTTTAGCTAGTTTTTTGGTGTACACCCATGTTTTAGCCCAATTATATATAAACATGCACTTCCACATTGTAAAAAAGGGCAGATTCATTTCCTTGGATCAATCAATAAAGTTCTGAATTTTTCTTGAGCTCGTGGGTATGTCTTGGAGAGAGAGAGGAGAGAGAAGAGTGATACTTTTCAATAAGGTAACTTTCTCTTTCCTCCCTCTTTCTCTATCCTCTCCTCTTTCTCTCCTCCTCTCTTTCTCTCTCCTTTCTTTTCTCATCTTTATTTATCTCTCTCTTATTCTCATCTTTATCTCTCTCTCTTCTTCTCATCTTTATCTCTCTTTCCCTCCCTTCTCATCTTAATCTCCTCTTTCTCTTATGTTCTTCTAACACAGTCGACGATGTTCAACACCGATTTTTCCCTCTCTCTCTTCTTCAGACATAGTAAAGCCTAGCATCGATTGCATCTTTTCTCTCTCCTCTATTTAACACAGTCGGTGAAGCTTAGTACAGATTGCATCTTTTTTCTCTCCTTTGTCTGATACAGTCAGCGAAGCCTAGTGCTGATTGTGTCTTTTCTCTCTTCTCTATCTAATACAGTCGGTAAAGCCTAGCGTTGATTGCGTCTTTTCTCTCTTTATCTAATACAGTCGGTGAAGCCTAATATCGACTACATCTTTTCTCTCTCCTCTATCTGACACAGTCGATAAAGCTTAACACTGACTGCATCTTTTCTCTCTCCTCTGTCTAACATAGTCGATGATGCCTAGCACCGACGAAATCTTCTCTCTCTTTTTTGTCTAATGCAGTCGGTAAAGCCAAGTGTTGATTGTATCTTCTCTCCTCTATCTGACACAGTCGATAAAATCAAGCGCCAACTGTGTCTTTTCACTTTCCTCTGTCTAACACAGTCGGTGAAGCCTAGCACCAACTGCGTCTTTTCTCTCTCCACTGTTAACACAATCGGCTATGCGTAGTACCAACTACATATTCTCTCACCTTTGTCTAACATAATCGATGATGCCTAGCACCGACTGCATCTTCTCTCTCTTCTCTGTCTAGCACAGTCAGCAATACCTAGCTCCGACTGTGCCTCTCTCTTTTCTCTCTTCTTAAAATGCAACCAGCAATGCCTAGCGCCGACTCTATCTTCTTTCTCTTCTTCTTCCAACATAGCCGGCAATGCCTAGTGCCGACTGCATCTTTCTCCCTCCACTCTCTTTTATTCTCTCGTTTCTCACACTCTTCTCTTCCTTTCTTCCCCCTCCTTCTTTCTGCTCCTTTCTTCTCTTATCTCACTTCTTATTCTTTCCTTATGACCTTCATTCTATTATTCTTACGTTTGATTAAGAAGGATCGATGTTAGCCTCTCATGGTAGTCTTGTCGTCTAGCCGTAATGTTGTTGTACCAAAATTACTATGCCAACTTTATTGCCACGACAGACTAACCATTGTGCCTAGCTTGTCAGTATGGGTAATGACGTCTAGTTGTAAGCCTGTGAGCCGGTCTAAGTTTTCGAGCCCATTTTATTACCACGTCAGGCCAATTATTCACCAGCTTAGTCACTGCGTTGATCTCTCCACTTAGTCGAATTCTTCTCTCCCCCGTATTTCTTCTCTTATTCTTCTCTTCTTCTAGATTGATCTGAGTTATGTCCATAACCCCAAGGGATCACGACAAACTGGTCCCTAGGTTTGGGCAGGTTAGGCTTAGAGTTGGAGGTGGAACGATCATCATAGTTGCCTTGAGTGACTGACATGGTGATTGCTTCTGACTTGGTTCTAGAGTCTAGACTTAGGTAAGAGCTAGACTAGATGACTTAGGGCAGACCTAGCTTGACTCTAAGGGTAAAACCCTAACTAAGACCTAAGCGAGGACTAGACTTGAACCTAGACTTGCTAGACTTAATGGATTTGGTTAAGACCCCGAACTAGGGTAAGCCTAGTCTACCTCTAGAGGTCTTAGACCTATGCTAGGACCTAGACTAAGACCTGGACTAGATGGATATGACTCTCGGTTCGGACCAAGAGTGGGTCTAGGTTCGGACCTGGGTGTGAGCCTACTTCAGACATAGAGGGTTGTGAAGATCAGACTAGGTGTAGACCCGAACTGGATCAAGGTTGGTTTAGGCCACGAGCCCTTGGCTCAGACCAAAAGCGGGCCTCGGTTCGGACCTGGGTGGGAACCTGGTTTGGACCTAAGTTAAACTGGGTATAAGCCTGAGCTTGGATCCAGAGTTTTGATGATCTGACTAGGTATGGACCCGGACTGGATTAAAGATGAACTAGGAACGATCCTTCGGCTCGAATCGAGTGGGGGCTAAGTTGAACTAAGGTGAAACCTGGTTCGAACCTGGGCTAAGCTGAGTACAAGCCTAGACTTGGACCCAGAGGGTTTAGCTCAGACCAAAGGCAGGTTCTGACTGAGATATAAGATTAATCAACAGAAATAACCAAGCAAGCACAAGAAAACGTTTGACCTAGATTATAGGTAGGCGTGGCTTGAGAGTGGGTTCCTAACTATTGAAATGCGGTTAGGCCGATATAGGTCCCCAAATAAGTCCTGGCCTCCTATTATAGGATGTTCACTAGGTCCTACTATATGCAGAGTGGCTTTGAGGCAAAGGATTATGGAGGGGCGCTCACAGTTAAAGTTACGTGAATCCTAACCGCCTCGACTCTCAAAGCTAGATTCCCCTCATGTCGTTAATGCGAATTTTGGAGGATTTCAAAATATTTGTTTGTTGGCTTCCCGGGTATTCTCGGTCCGGTGTGTGCTAGAGTGCGTAAAGAAGCACACAATAAAAAATAAAGTGGCAAGCAAGCAGACACACAATGCAAGACCGAAATAAAGCGGGCACTTGACCCTAGTCGTGTCTAGCGATGCGCGCTTCGAGGCGAAGTTCACGCGAAGCATAGCATAGATGGAGGGGTAAGAAGCCCTTAAGAAGGTAGAATCACAACAGTGAGACCAAGCATAGTCTGTTCTATGTCAAGCGCGGTCCGAGTCGAGGGTGACTCAAATGGGACACGGTTCAGGAAGGGCGCAAGCAACCTTCGATGTATTTTATTTATTTTTATATTTTTAATTTTGATGATACACAGTTAAACTAAGCATGGTGAAAGCAGGGAAAATACGATTTCAATCAAAATTAACAAACTAAAACAAAGTCAGAAAGCCAGAAACAGATTAGACCTATCTGAAGCAAAATATCTTGTTTTATTTTTAAAAAATTTTATTTCGAGACAAAAATTAGTGAACAAGAAGCTAACAGTCTTTGAAAGAGACTTGTGGGGTCCCAGAATTTTTTGGGGCCTCTGCAACTGGGTGACTTGGTGGTGTCACCAGGGCGGCACTATTGGAGTTGCCCTTGCAGGCTGGGCGACACTGCTAGTGTTTTTTTTTAAAAATATTATTTTATTTCATTTTATTTTTTATTATGAATTTTGACGAAATAAGGTCACAAAAAATTTTCATGATCAGGGAAAATAATTTTTATGATGAAATAAGTTAAAATAAAGTAAAAGCAGAAAAACAAAGATAGAACAGAAAAATATATTATTCATATTTTTAAAAATTTTATTTTGATCTGAAGTTTTTTGAGAAGTCACAAGAGAGTCCCTAAAACAAGACTACAAATTTTCAGAAGATTCTAAAACTATTAAATTTGGGCGACACGGGGGGTGTCGCCCTGGATCTGGGCCGCACTAATGGTGTTGCCCTGGGCAACATTGCTGGTGTCTCCCAAATAAAATAGGGTTTCGCAATACTGAAACCCTGGTTCCTGGTCACAGTCAATTCTTGGGACTTTTTTTTACTGAAAAGAGTGAAAAACAGTAAATAAAAATTGTATTTTGGAGCTTCGATCAAACCCGAAAGCCTCACGGTAGGCGCAAAACTGTTTACGACCTAGAATTTGACAGATCTTCCAACGAAGATCTCTCAGATCTTGGCCCCTTAAACTGAAAAAAAATATGTGGTAGAGAAAGTGGGACAAATTGAATTCAAATATGAGGCCAGATCTGCTCTCAGATCTATGGCAGAGCCAGCATGATCCAAAGCATCAAAACACGGTTTTAAAGCAAATGAATCAAAATACATCAAAATAAAACGAAAACAATAAGAAAAAGAAGAGACAAAGGGGAAGAAACAATACCAAATCGAGCCGCATGGCTCGGGACTCCGGAGCCCTCGAGAGCTTGCCCGTATCAGAACCAGCGTCCTATTTCTCTCTTTGATTCAGAAGTTGACTAGCAAGATCTCTGATTAGAAGTGTTGTTTTGCCCTAGGGATGGTTGAGAATGGTCAAGGTTTTTAGGATCAGGGTTGTTGTGTCCTAGAGATCTAAGGTATTTAGGCTTAGGGTTAAGGTTTAACTTTCTCTGAGAAAAACCTGGTTTCCTAGGGTTTCCATCCTCTCTGAAGCCCCCCTTGGCCACAAAAAGAGATTACAAAGGGGCCAACGATCTATTGAAAAGGATAACTTTCCATAACCAATAGATCCTCCAGTCAAAGATGTCAATTTTGGGGATTCAGATATGGGTGACACGCCTAGTGTCACCCAAATAAAAGAGGCAAAAATCCTAAAAAAAGGTAATAAATCCACTCTGGAAGGAAAATTCCAAGTTTGGGCCAAAAGGCAATGGGTGACACTGCCAGTGTCGCCCAAACCAAAAGTGGTCCAAATTCAGATTTTTTTTACTTCAGGTGTGTTCTTCAGCCTCTTGTGAAGCTCTCAGAAAACATTTGGCTCAAAAAGGATATTTTTGGTAAAATAGGGCATTTGCAGGATTCTGGGTCAAAACAGGGTTTTGCAGGGTTCTGGGTAGGCAGAATGATTTTGGCTCATAGGGTAGGCTATGTGGGCTATGGATTTGGCTTTACTAGGATAAGTGTGGTAAGAAAAATTTGGGTAACACCAGTGGTGTCACCCGATCGACATGAGTAGTGTTGCCCTAACAGGCTGAGCGACACTAAGCGTGTCACCCATGTAAAAAAAAAAATACTATTATTGTTATTATTATTATTTTGTGGAAAGTTAGGGAAAAAAAAAGGTTTTTGCACAAAGGTTTGGACAACACCAGTGGTGTCGCCCGGGAAACATAAGGAGTGTCGCCCTCACAGGCTGAGAGACACTAGGCATGTCGCCCTCATAGGCTGGGCGACACTAGGCGGTGTCGCCCATTTCAAAAGAAAAAAATTTCTTTTTTTTTTAATGGGTTGGAAAATGAGATGAGAGAGGGTTTTTTTTCCAACAAGTTTTTGTAAAGATGTCAATTTTGGGGATTCGGATCTGGGCGACACTCCCAGTGTCACCCAAATAAAAGTGTCAAAAGTCCTAAGAAAAGGTTAGAAATCCACTCCGGAAGGAAAATTCCAAGTTTGGGCTAAAAGGGGCTGTGCGACACTGATAGTGTCGCCCAAACCAAAAGTGGTCAAAATTTAGATTTTTCACTTCAGGTGTGTCCCTCAACCTCTTGTTAAGCTCTCAGAGAAAATTTAACTCAATTTTTTTTAACTAATTTTAATGATTTTTTTGGTAAAACAGGGCGTTTGTAGGATTCTGGTCAAAACAGGGTTTTTACAGGGTTCTGGGTAGGCAAATTGATTCTGGGTCACAAGGTAGGCTGTGTGGGCTACGGATTTGGTTTTATTAGGATAAGTGTGGTCCTAAGGGTTCAAGAAACCATAGAATTTCTTAGATTTAAAATGTGGTGTCTACAACGCTACGACGAAGAAATCGGTAAAAAGCACTGAGAAACAGACTAAATCCTAAATCTAAGGTCGCACGTTTTCCCATGTTTTTGCCACGACATGATCATGGCCTGAATGTTCGATTCATGGCTCAAAATGGGTATCAAAATTACTGTTTTCCGGAGCTGCTCAAGAAAAGATTAAACTTTTGACCTGATGAAGACTGGAACGACCCCGAACTACCTCGGAAGATCACTAAGGTTGCATGGCCATGATAGGGACGTAATGGATTTAGGGGTAAAGGGCAAAATCATCATTTTGCCTCTATTTTCTTAATATTTTTTATTCATTTAATTGTTAATTTTCATAAATTAGGTTAGAATTTGGGCATCCACCCATGTTTGGACCAAAAATATATATAAGCAAGTGATGTGCTCATGTAAGGGGCCCTCTTCATCAATTAAAAATTAGCCTTTTTGCTTGAGATTTTGGGTCATGGTTTAGAGTGCGAGAGAGGAGAGAGAAGATCTAGGAGAGTACCCTTGAGCTTTACAGGTAAATTTCTCTCTCATCTCTTCTTTCCTTTCTCTCTTCTTCTTTCCCTTCTCCCTCTTCTTCTTTCCTTTCTCTCTCTTCTTCTTTCCTTTCTCTCTCTTCTTCTGTCCTTTCTCTCTCCTTTTATTCTTCTGTCTCGCACGGTAGCACACACTGTCGAGTGCGATCTTCTCTCTCTTCCCTCTCCATTCTTTATTCTATTCTACACAGTAATGCACACTAACGAGTGTGGCCTTCTCTCTCTTCCCTCTTCTCTTTATCTTTTGCCCCACACGACAGTGCACACTACCAAGCTCGACCTTCTCTCTCTTCCCTCTTTTCTCTTTCTTCTATTCCACACAGCAGTGCACACTACTGAGCGTGACCTTCTCTCTCTTCCCTCTTCTCTCTTTCTGTTGTCTCACACGGCAGTGCACACTGCCAAGCACGACCTTCTCTCTCTTCCTTCTTCTCTCTTTCTTCTTTTCCGCATGATAGTGCACACTACCGAGCACAACCTTCTCTTCTCTCTTCTCTCTTCTCTCTTCTCTCTGACTCGCACGATAGTGATCACCGTCGAGCGTGAGCCTTCTTCTCTCTCTTACTTCTCTTCTCTCCCCCTTTTTGTCTTGCACGGCAGCACACATTGCCTGGTATGACCCATCCTTCTCTCTCTTTACTCTCCGTCTTGCACCGCAGTGTATACTGTCGAGCACGACCTCTTTATCCTTTCTCCTCTCTCTCCTTTGCTTGCTTTACCCAAGGGCAGGCTTAGCCTTGTGCTGCCGTGTCAGTCTTGTCATCGAGCAGTCTAGCCGTCATGATGGTCTAGTTACCGTGTCCATCTAGTTGCCTGTCAGATTAGCTACTGCACCAGACTCGCCGCCGTGCCAGCTTGGTCACCGGGCAGTCTAACCGTCATGCCAATCCAGTTACCATGCCCGTCTAGCAGCCATGTCAGACCAACCGCTGCATCAGACTTACAACTACGCCAGACCAGCCACCATGTCAGTCTTGTCGCCCAGCAGTCTAGCCGTCGTGCCGGTCTAGTCACTGTGCCCATTTAGTTGCCGCTCCAGACCAGCCGCCTCGTCAATCTTGCCACTGTGCCAGCCTAGCTGCTAGGTCAAACTTTTTCTCTCTTTTTCACTTCTCTTCTCTCTTTTCTTCTCTTCTCTTCTCTCATTCTTTTTCGTCTTTTCTCCTTTTTGGGAGGTTTAGTGAGAGCCAAGCTAACCTTCGCCCTCTCTCATCCCTTTTCTTCTTCCTCTCCCTAACACGAATAGTTTTTCTGAAGAATCTAGGTGAAAACCAAACCAGCCTTCGCTTATCCTTTCTCTTCCTTTGAATTGCTGGGTGAAAGCCAAACCAGCCTTTGTTCCTCTTTTCTCTCTTCTTCCAATGATACATTTCATCTCTGAAGGATCTAGGAGAAAAACATATCAGCTTCTTCGTCTCTCTTTTTCCTCTTTCTCTGAAGGATCTGGATGAAAAATAGACCAGCCTTCATCTCTCTTTTTCCTCATTCTCTGAATGACCTGGGTGAAAGATTGACCAGCCTTTGTCTCTTTTTTTCCTCTTTCTCTGAAGAGCTAGGTAAAAATCAAACCAGTCTTCGTCTCTCTTTTCTCTCTCTACTTTTCTTCTTCTTTCTCTGAAGAGCTGGGTTAAATCCAAACCAGCCTTCGTCCCTTTTTTCTCTTCCACTATCCTCTTCTCTTTCTTCTCTCCTCCATTACAGACAAAAAATTTCCCTCGCATCAGAAGAAAAGAGAACGGCAGACCTCAGTGTTGCTCTTGCATCTAAGGAGAGGACGGTTATAGGCCAAAATTCTCTCTCACATTACAAGAAGGTGGGAGCACTTTGATCGAGTATATCAAACATACAATGCAGGCTTCTCTGATAAGGAATTGTCTTATGATGGAGAGCATACCTTGTTCACAGCGAGGGCTCTTCCACAAAACAACATGGAGTTCACAATTGTGCTTGAGGACTTGAGCTTCAACAGGTTCTATAAGCATGGCCTTACCATTGGTCATCACCCTTTGCCTACCCAATTCGTCGCCATGTGAAATGATTGCTGCGCGTGGCTCAATGCGGGTTGTGTTTCTATGGCCTAGTGCCAGCTACATTTTCTGAGGGATAATGTCGATTGCTTCTTCAAAATAATAATGCCGACTGTGTTTTTAAGGCCCAGTGCCAACTGCGTTTCCTGAGGGCTAACACCGGCTGTGTCTTCAAGGACTAGCGCCGCCTGTGTCTAACTAAGAGCTAACACCGGCTAAGGCTAACGTCGACTGTGTTTTCTATTGCCGCCCGTGTTTGCTCGCGACGCTTTGATTACTAACGACGGTGATTATCTAACATCCTCAAGACCCTTCGTGTCCTTGCTACCCTGTGGTTCCCATGTCCCTTCGCCTGCAAGTGACCTTTCAACTCTGCAAGACCCTTCAATGCCCTGCGACTGTTCACCTTCCGATGCCTATTCGCTGCCTATGGACTCTTGTCTCTCCACGACCATTCACCTCCCAGTGGCCGTTTGCTATCATTGACTGTTCACTCCCCCACGACCTTTCGGCTTACCACTGGGAAACCACCCTCCGCTCATCAAAAATATACTGGTGGACCTTCCCGTCTTCTTCCCGATGTGGTGGAACACCAACGAAAAACCCGCGAAAGCTAGCTAAAGTTCACCGGCACTCCCATGTCGCAACTTCCACCCCCTTCTCCTTCTTCTTCAAAACTCTTGAAATAACAATCTCTGTAGGCCCCGGAAAAGCCCCCTGCTTCCCAATTCCAATAAATAGCAACCCTTGCCGGAAATAACCTGCGTACAAGCCGGAGTTCTCACAGGAAATCTCTGTGTCTTCATCACACTCCCCGCAACCCTCGTCTGTAAGCTCTTTGTTCTTGTAGGAAGTTTCTCCGAGAGCTCTCTCTCTCTCACACTGCTAAGAATGCCTTAGCCATTTTACCTTCGGTAAAATGGTAAAAATGAGGTTTACCCCTTTATATAGGTGAAGCTTCCCCGAAGTGCACCTAACAAATCAGGAATGCCAGTCAGTTCCCTAAAGACCAAACGACGATGGGCCAGACCGGGTCAGGCTCAAGCCCGAGGCTCGAACGAAGTTTACCACCGCCCATGAAACCTCATGCATCAGGGACTAGGACTGGGTCGGGCTCAGGCCTGAGGCTCGAACACAAGTCACTGCCATATGTGTAACTTGCGACCAGCGCCGGCTATGTTCTCAAAGGCCCAGAATCGACTATGTTCTCAAAAGCTAGTGTCAGCTGTGCCCAGCGTCAGCTGTGTTATCAAGTCTATCGTTGTGTGTGTTGCCACTGCGCATGCTAGCGTCGCGTATGTTACCCGTGCTCGCACTGACGTCATTCGTATCAATGCTACTACCGTTCAAGTCCACCGTCGTGTGTATTGCGCTCCCCATGTTAATTCCCCGCATGTGTTAGCACCTGGTTACCGTCGTGTGTGTTGTGCTCCCCATGCTAACTCCACACATGTGCTAGCACCTGGTTACTCCAGTGGAGTTGCACCCAGGGGGTGGTCTGTCATCCCTAATGGTGCCAGGAGCAAGCCATTGTCCCTTATCCTTAGTAGGCGTCACACCCATGCTGCAACCCATTATCCCCAGTGGAGTTAGGATAAGGGACTGCATGGCCTTTAGAGACTGCCATCCATCTCCACGACGGTCCAGCTATATGACCTTGAAATTATAGTGTACGTCCTAATCGCATGGCAGTAAAAGGCTTCGCACAGTCCCGACGGCATGACCCTAAACACGCCTCTACAAAAAAAAAAAAGAATAACGGGCATGGTGTACACCTAGTCAAGGGAACGCAATGAGTAAAAATGACAGACAGGCATGGTCACGATACTATGAGTAAGAGAGTTCTGTGAAAATAAAAACCCAAGCACAATGAAAACCCGAAAGGGCACCGTGAGTAAAAATGGAAGAAAAGGGTGGACGTGGCCGAAAGGTCACCAGTAAAAGAGCCACGAATAAAGGAGGTTGGTGAAAATCCTCCCATCAGCTCCACTTCCCAAGTTCAAGGGAAAACCCACAAAGGGTGCTTGGACCAATATGTAGGATGATGCAACACAAGCCTCCTAAGTGGCTTCAGCCTGCATTCCAAAGAAAAATCACTGCAGTCAGGATCGCTTGATATCAGGACCCTAAAATACGAGTTGCAAGAAGAATCCGACTATTTGAGTCCGTTTACGAAAGGACTCGGAAGTCAAAAGAATCACAAAGATAGCAAGTCAACTCCCACGCTAAAGGACCATTATTTGAACACATTTTTCAGCACCTTAGTCGCCGATGTGAAATAAAAAGAGAAGCCGGTAAATAAGCCAGAATTACAGTGGAATTCTCGACAGTCTCATAATTTTTCCAAACCAAATCAGAATGTTCTGAAGCACATCAAAAGGCAACCTGTCATGTTTCGTTGCAATCCGACATGTCTAAGGAAGTGTAAACAAAGATTCAATTTCGAAAAAATCAGTCTCTAGCACCTTAAAATAGACCCTGTACTAGATCTTCATTTTCGGTGCGTCAAATTACTGTGGGACCACTTCCATTGGATCTGGTATGGTAAAAAACCCCTATGGGTCAAGTTTCGGCTTAATCAACCACTCCAAGATAAAGTTATGAGTAAAAGACCAAAAAGGGTTAGGCCGCACACTATTCTCGTGCGCTCTCCCTGCACCAAATCACCATTAAAGGTGGTTGTTTTTACAGTCTCGAGCAGTATCACTCATTCCGAGTCGGATCATGCTCAAATTTTGTGATCGTGTTCGTCTTGTCAGGACAAGCATTTTGATATATGGAACGCCACCTGATGATACCCGAACACGGAGAAAATCTAGAGAGAAGTTGTCGATCTGTGAAGAACGTTGCAGGAAAATTACCAGCGACATGCCTCGCACGAGCTGTCAAATCACGATGCTCGAGAATGAATTGATGAGAGACCAGATCCATAGTATGCGTAAGGTCTAGGGCTATCTCTGGTCCGAACTCCAAAAATGATGAACAGTCAAATTTTTCACACGAAGCCAATAAAGTGATTACAAATGTTGGCGTCGAAATTCTAGATTTCGGTGAAATGTTCGTCCAGACACGAAATCGAGTTGCGTTTGTTGCCACGCGATCGTGGCCGCATTCTTAGTGTGATCCAATGAAGAAATCGTGGAAAGAAATCAAGAAACGAGCACACTATCATTCCGAAGTTTTCAAGATTTATCCAAATTTCAAGTCATATGATCGTGGCTTAAAAACACGATCCATTGCTCAAAGCTGATATCAAATTGATCGTCATGCTGAGCCCTACAAGAAAATAATCATCTTTCATAAAAATGGGCACCAGAGCAACTCTAGATCATCCACGAAAGATCACGCACGTTCTAAGGCTGTAGTAGGGATTGTTTTAGAATTTCATGAATTGTTAGGTAGGGGCAAACAATCATTTTTCACCCATTTTTATAATTTATTTTAATTCAATTAAATTGTAATTATCATCAATTGAGATAGCTTTTGGGCATCCACGCATGTTTGGGCCCAATTCTATAAATAAATGCTTAACCTAATTGTAAAGGGATGGCCAAATTGCCCCTCAGACCTTCAATTGATCAATAAAAGTTTGTGTTTCTTCTTTGAGTTCGTGGGTGCGTCTTGGAGAGAGGGAGAGAGAGGAGAGATAAGAAAGGGGTTGGTATCCTTCGATAAGGTAATTTTCTCTCTCTTCCTCTTGTCTCTATCTCTTTCTCTCTCCTCCTCTCGTCTCTACCTTCCTCTCTTTTTTTCCTCCTTCTCTCTCTTGCTTCCTCTCTTTTTTCTTACTTCTTCTTCCTTATCTTTCTCTAACTCACACGATGATGATGGCGATGTGTGTGTCCCTTCCTCTCTCTTTCTTCTTCTCGATATTTATCTCTATTCCTCTCTGGCTAAATGTGCATGGCGATGGCAGTGTCATGCATGAACCCCTCTCTCTTTATTTTCTCTATCTCACACACACGACGATGGGAATGACATGTGCATTTTCTTCTCTCTCTTTTTCTCTTTCTCATACACACGATGATGGTAACGCCGTGTGCGTTTTCTCCTTTATCTTTTTCTTTATCTCACACACACGGCATTGGTAACGCCATGTGCATTTTCTTCTCTCTCTTTTTCTCTATCTCACACACACAGTGATGGCATCGCCGTGTGCGTTTTCTTCTCTTGCTTTTTCTTTATCTCACACACACGATGATGGCAATGCCATGTGTGTTTTCTTCTCTCTCTTTTTCTCTATCTCACACACACGGTGATGACAACACCATGTGCATTTCCTGCTATCTCTTTTTCTCTATCTCACACACATGGCAATGGCAACGTCATGTGCATTTTCTTCTCTCTTTTGCTTTTTCTCACACATGGCGATGGCAATGACATGTGCATTTTCTTCTCTCTCTTCTTCTTTATCTCACATGCGCGATGATGGAAATGTCATGTGCATTTTCTTCTCTCTCTTCTTCTTCTTGCTTATCTCCTTTCTTTGTTCTCTCTCCACTCTGTCTTTCTCTCTGTTTCTCTCTATCTGAACATGCACGGTGATCAAAATGCCACGCACAAGTCTTTCTCTACTTTCTTCTCTCTGCTTTATCTTTCTCTTTATCTCTCTCCATCTGAACATGCACACCAATGGCAGAGCCGTGCACAAATTTATCTTTCTATTTTCCTCTCTCTTTGACACATGTGGTGGTGACAGTGCCGTGCGTACCTATTTTCTCTCTTGTTCCTTATTCTTCTCCGGTCTTTCTTAATCTCTTTCTCTCTCTTTCCTTATTCTTCTCCTCTCTTTCCTAATATATTTCTCTCTCTTTCCTTCTTTCTCCTTTGGATCTTTGCCAACTTCTCTCCGCTTTCCTTTGCGCTCTCTTCTTTCCTTTCTTCTCTCTCTACTTTTCTTTCCTCTTCCTCTTTCCCTATCTTTCTTGCCTCCACTTTTATTTCTTTCTCTCTCCCCTCCAGTCGTGCAGAGTGATGCTCATCGCCAGGTATGACGTTCTCAGCCTTCTTTTATCTTCTAAAAATATGCATAGTGAGCCGAGCCTTAACCCCTTTCTCATGAGGTGCACGGCGATGCTTATCATCATGCATGACATTATTTCTCTCTCCTCTTTCTCTATCATGGATGACGAAAGTCCATCACCATCCATGTTCTTTCTCTCTCTTCTTATCTCTGCCATAGATGGTGGAAGTTCATCGCTATCTATATTCTTTCTCTCTCCTCTTTCTATCATGGACAAAAAAAGTCCATCACCATTCAGGTTCTTTTTCTCTTATCTTCTCTCTATCATGGAAGACAAAAGTCCATCGTAGTCCATGTACTCTCGCTCTTCTCCTCGCTCTCTTCTTTCTCTCTTCTACTTTATCTTTTCTTTCTCTCGTCATTTCTCTCTCTTCTTTTTCTCTCTTTTCTTCTCTCTCATTTCTTTTCTCTTCTCTCTCTCTTTCTCTCATTGCTTTTTTTATCCCTTATTTTTCTCTTTCTTCTTCTTCTTCCTCTCTCATTTGACTAAGGGACAAGTATAACACTATCATCATAGTCTCATCGTCGAGCATTATTGCCACCGTGCCTGTCTAAGTTACCGTGCCTATCTTGCTGCCACATTGAACTAGCCATTGTGCTAGGTTAGTCGGTGTTAGTGTTCTGTCGTTGAGTAGTATTGTCGTCGTTTTGGTCTCGTTACAGTGCCCGTCTTGATACCACATCAAGTCAATCATCATGCCAATCTAGCCACTGTTCTAGGCTAGTAACCTGGTCAAATGGCTCTTTCTTTTCTTCTTCTTCTTCTCTCTTCTTCCTTCTCCCAACCCTCACTTCAACATTTCTTCGCTTTTCTCCTTTGAATATGCACGCCCTGTGTACATTCACCCAAAGACAAGGTGGGGTCACACGACCCACTTGTCTTGTAAAATTAACCACGTGTGTGTGATTGCAGAAACAGAAGAATACAGGCCATGGGAGGTGATTTCGAACCAGTTGTAGAACTGGGGGCTTTCTTCGTGATCTAAGAGGGCACCTACGTGAGCTAGCTCGAGTAATTCCTGAACCCAACTTAAATTCCTCTCTCATCGGTTGATATACCTGCCCTCGCTCCTGAGCAAGGTTCTTGAGAGAGCGATCTCAAAGTCCCGGGTTCACCTGAAACCCAAGACACATGCTGTCAAATCATCTGGATCCGGAGAACGAGATCAAGGCACCTAACCAGCTTGGCAACTCCACTGAGAACTTACTACCCCTTCATCGGATAGTCTTTTTTTGGCTAGTTTTGCCTTTGTTTTTCTGTTTGCACACACCACATATGGCTTCTGAGTTCTCTAACCTGTTTATCCGAATTGGGGATTTTTTGATCCCCACATTCACGAACTTCTCCCAGAAACACGTTCCTCGAACTTCTTTCCCAACCTTCCTTTTGAGCAAAGACCCAGTGTCTAGCTCTCAAATCTTACCCTGGATAGGCGTGAGGAGGGGCTTAAAGGTCCCTAACTCCCCATCTCTTCGCCCTGGTGAAACTTCCACCAAGGCACCCTGTATCTGTAGCACGTTTGTTGCCACTCACAGTATGCACCCAATCACCAAAAAATCACTTGTCAGTCCTATTCTCGAGGTACGTCGAAAGGCTGCCCGGTCCCATTTTGGCCATTGCTTCTGTCGGTCACCATAAGGCTTCCCCCCACGTTCTTGCACCACCACGAGTCAGCACGAGTCTCTATGTTTAGAGGCTCGACACATCTAGAAGGAGACCCTGCAGCCTTCACCTCATGTACACACACTAAGGCTCGTGGGTCATCCACTCGAGTCACACCTTGAGGCAGCCCTTGTGCTACCTCGAGTAAGCGTTCAGGGTCAAGCCTCCTTGGGCGAAACCTGTGCGCATGCATTTGCATCCCACTGCTCAGGGCAATGCAGTTGTTGCGCCAACCCAAACACATAGGAGACGTTCCCAAAGAGTACCATCAATAGCCAACCTCATCAAGTTCGCTATGACTCTGGAGCCCACAAAGGAGCTCAGGGAAAAGGCCTGATGGCTGATGAAGTTCTTCAACTTCTGAGGCAGTAGCCCAAGCCGGCCCACGTCCAAGGTCCTCATTCGCTACTCCATCTTATGGATACCACCCTCTCATGCTTTAAGAAGGCATGTGCACCTCGATCCCAGTCTCAGTTCTGGAGAGAGGTTTATTGTAGTCTAAAGCTAAAGCAAGATAGAGGACTACAGATTCTGATTAAGGAGCTGACCAGAAAAGTCGGGGCACCCCGCTCCAAGGGTCTCCTCCATCAAAATCCCTTCTACCCTCTTCAAATCACAAAGATTGAAGAAGTGCGAGAAGCCTTCACCTTGGTCAGTGTCATAGAAGACGACCTGACCACCCAACAGCCATGGTCCTAAGACCATCAAGAGCTGGTCCTCACACAATCCGCATATAAGACTCGAGTCTAGTCAGGGCTTACTAATCTCTTGCCGACCGATTTTCCACGTGT
This sequence comes from Amborella trichopoda, assembly GCF_054954075.1. NCBI lineage: Eukaryota > Viridiplantae > Streptophyta > Magnoliopsida > Amborellales > Amborellaceae > Amborella > Amborella trichopoda. Next base: position 27,102,853 of record NC_142337.1, on the reverse strand, counting down.
AATTGTCAAGCTCAGAAGCCCTCAGATGCACCTAAGGCTGACCTCCCTAGAGAAATAGTCCACGTCATGATGGTAAACGAACCTGGAGACTCACAGGAAGAGCGCATGAGTAAATTCGAAGACATGGTGCATGCAATAATGAAGAAGATTGATCACATAAATGTCGTGCGACACTCGTCTAACCATGAGGTCAACTCCCATCACTCAGGTGCTGTACCTCCCAGGATAATTTTGTCCCTCACCTCGTCTCACTGGCAGACATCGATGCCATGGTGACTCACAGCTTAAAGAGCAGAAAAATCCCTAGAATACAAGGTGTAATGATTTATCAAAATTCGTACCCTTCATACATTGATCAGGTGTCATTTCCTTCGGACTACAAGAAAGGGAAGTTTCCCCTGTTCAATGGTACCACATGCCCATACCAACATATCGCCCACTTCCAAGCGGCATGTCGAGCGACAACAGCTGACAGGAGACTCCTACTACATGAGTTCGTTGAAACCCTTGATGGCCCAACTTTTCAATGGTATGCTCGGCTTCTCACAAACTCAGCACCAACCTTCTATGAGGATGAGGGAGATGTTCAAACCATTGAGCTTCTCACCATGACCCAAGATCCAGATGAACCAGTCGATCATGTCATAGTAAGGTGGAGGGATTTGGTCACTCGACATCCCAATCCCATGCTTGAGAAGGAAGCAGTTCAGACCTGTGTGCGAAACCTAAAACTTAAGATTGCTTTGTAGGTTGAGGCCTCCAAACCAACCTCCATGTCAGAGCTGATTGGTAAGGTGCCTCGATCTCGCCCTCCGGATCCTTAAAGGATCAGGAGACACGTGTCTCAAGTTTCGAGCGAAGACCAGGGGAATTTTTGAGATCGCTCTCTAGGGAACCTCATTTGAGAATAGAGGCAAGTGTTACCAACCATGAAGAGAGGAATTTAAGGTGGGTTTGGAACTTACTCAGGCTGGCTCACGTGGGCGGCCTACTAGATCACGAAGAAAGCCCCACAATAATAAAACTAGTTCAGAATTGCCTCCCTTAGCTTGTATTCTTCTGCTTTCTACAATCACACATATATGGCAAAGGTTATAAGACAGGTGGGTTAGACCTCACCATTTTCCTCTTTGACAAACATACACAAGCATGCGTATTCATAAAGAATGAGAGAAAAATAAGAGAAGAAAGATGGGAAAGAGAAGAATTCGGCTGAGCAAGAGGATCAGAGTAGTGACTAAGCTGGTGGATAATTGGCCTGGCTTGAGAGCAAAATGGGCTCGATAACTAAGACCGGCTCACAGAATTACTACTAGATGTCATTACTAGTACCGACTAGCTAGGCACGAAGGTTAATCTATCGTGGCAATAAAGCGGGCCAAGTAATCCTGGCACAACAACATTATGGCTAGACGACAAGACTACCATGAGAGGCTAACCTCAATCCCTCTTAGTTGAAAGAAAGGATAACATAATGATGGTTATGAAGAAAGAATAAGAAATGAAATAAGAGAAGAAGGGAACATGAGGAGGGAGGGAGGAGAAAAGAAGAGAAGAGTATGAAAGGTGAGAGAATAAAAGAGAGTGATGGAAGGAAGACGCAGTTGACGCTATGCATTACCGACTGTGTTAGAAGGAATAGAGAGAAAATGCAGTCGGTGCTAGCTTCACCTAGTGTTTATATAGTGGAGAAGAGAGAGAAGACACAGTCGATGCTGGGCTTCACTGACTGTGCTAGAAGAAGAGAGAGAAAACATAATCGACGTTAGGCTTCACCGACTGTGTCAGAAGAAAAATGAGAAGGTGCAGCCGGTGCTAGGCTTCACCGACTGTGATAGAAGAGAAGAAAGAAAGCAACTCCACCATGCTAGGCTTGCGTCGATTGTGATGGAAGAGAAGCAAGAGAGAGAGATGGAGCCGACACTAAGCTTCGTCGACTATGACAGAAGAAAAGAGAGAAGGTACAGTCGGCACTAGGCTTCATTGAGTGTGACAAAAGAGAAGAAAGAGAGCAACCCAGCTGGCGTTAGGCTTGAGCCGGTTGTGATGAAAGAAAAATAAGAGAGAAAAATCAAGCCGACGCTAAGCTTTGGCGACTGTTACAAAAGAGAGAGAGAGAAAAATTGAGCTGGTGTTAAGCTTCGCTGACTGTGATAGAAAAGGAGAGAGAGAAATCTAGTCGACGCTAGGCTTTACAGACTGCAACAGAAGAGGAGAGAGAAATTCAGCTGGCTTTAGGTTTCACCGATTATAATAGAAGAGGAGAGAGAAATCCAGCTGGTGTTGAGCTTCACCGATTTCAACAGAAGATAAGAAGAGAGAGAAGTCAGTAGGCGCTAGGCTTCACCGACTGCAACAAAAGAGAAGGAGAGAGAACTAGAGATGAGAAAAAGAGGGAGAAAGAGATAAAGACGAGAAGAAGAGAGAGAAAGAGATAGAGATCAGAAAGGAGGAGGAGAGAGAAAGAGATAAAGATAAGGAGGGGAGGAGAGAGAAAGTGACGAGAAGAAGAGATAGAGATGAGAAGAAGAGAGAGAAAGAGATAGAGATGAGAAGAAGAGGGAGAAAGAGATAGAGATGAGAAAGAGGGGAGGAGAGAGAAAGTTACTTTCTCAAGGGGTATTAGCCCCTTTCTTCTTTCTCCTCTCTCTCTCTCCACAAGCTGAAGCACAATTCAGAATTTTATTGAGTGATCTAAGAAGAATGAATCACTTATTTGCATAGTGAGGCATTCTCCGTTTATATAGAATTGGGCTAAAACATGGGTGTACACCCAAAACCTAACTAGAATTGAAGATAATTACAATTTAATTGAATTTAAAGAAATTCTAAATTTGGGTGCAAAAGGACTGTTTCGCCCCTGGCTAACAATATGTGAAAGTCCAAAATAGTCCCTACTGTTGTCTGAGAACTTACGTGATCTTCCATGGTTGACTTGGGGTCGTTCTGATGCCCATTTGACCAAAAGATTATTGTTTTCTTGCAGGGCTCGGCATGATAATCATTTTGATACCAACTTCGAGCCTTGAATCATGTTGTTGATCATGAGATTTAATTTTGGATGACTCTTGAAAACTTTGAATCGATTGTGTGCTCGTTCCTCAATGTTTCTCAATTTAATCACACTCAGCATGCCCCTCACGATCACGTTGCAACAAACGTAGCTTGATTTCGTGTCTAGATGAAGATTTTGTCGTCTTGAGTTTTTTACCGGAATATTGAAATTCGGCAACTAAAATTTACAGTAGCCTTGATGCATTCTTTTGTGAAATCCAACAGTTCATCGTACACAAAGTTTGAATCAGAGATATCCCTAGACCTCACACACATCATGCAATTGGTTTCGTGCCGATCGAGTATGCGAGCGTCATGATCTTTGCTCGAATGAGGCGTGCTGCTGCTGAAATTTCTGCAACTTCCTTCACGGATCAGCAACTTTAATATAGTTGTTCTCTATACTCGGGCATCGTCACGGGGCATACCACATATCGAATTTCTCGTCTTGATGAGACAAACACGTTCACCAAATTTGGGAGCGATCAAACTTAGAATGAGTGAGATATAGGCTCTAAAAGTGACGGACCGTGTTTGTAGAAACAACCCTCGTTAATGATTTTTTTATGCGGTGAGGCCACACGATAATAGTGTGCGTCCTACCCCTTTTTGTTATTTCACCCACAACTTTGTCTTGAAATGCCCGATTAAGCCGAAACTTGACTATAAGGGGTTTTGGCTGTGTCGGATCTAATGGTGGTGGTACCATAACTCTTTAACACACCAAAAGTGTGGCTCTAGTTGCAGGGTCAATTTCAGGGTGCTAGAGACCAATTTCACTGAAATTGTTTCTTTGTGTTCACTGCCTTAAACATCTCTGATCACGATGAAACTTGATAGGTGGTCTTTTAAAGTGCTGATGAAGATCTTGACCAATTCTGAGGCCATTTTAACATTGTCAGGAATTTCCACTAATTTGTAGGCTTTATTGATCTGCTTCTTATCAGGGACCAAGGTGCTGAAAAATACATTCAAACAGCTTGCCCCGCCGAATGTTGTGCTTCAAGAGAAGCAAGATGGATAATCATTCGAAAAATTTCCTTTGGTTTTTACTTTTTTTTCTTCCTAGCCAAAGGACCAAGTGAACGTCGAGGAGATTTGTGTAACGGTGTAACTAGGATGTTGAGACGTAGGGATGCAATGTTCGTGGGTTCGTCCGTGGAGACTTTAGGGGGAGAAGAGACTTTTTTGAGGGAACTTGTCGAAGTCCTCACTCTCGTGAGGACTGTTTGTGATTCTCAAGCTGAGGATTTTGTACAGACCACTTCAGTCAGAATCAGGCCCATTTGGCAATTGAGTGCCATGTCGAAGGGCATTGTCCCATTTGGTTTGGGTTTTATGTATATCCTCTGGTGTTGAGCCATGTTTCGAGTATTACATGAATAGTATGCCGAAAGGCCTTGCGTTGGTGCCATCTGCTTCGTGCATCAGTCATTCTTTGGCGAGTATGGTACCTCCGTTTATTGAGATAACCACTTTGGGTACAACCGCCCCTACCCACTGCTTTGCAGCTACGATAATCATCTAATTTTTCGCACCAAAGTTATGATTGACAAGTTACTCCTTGACAAGTAGGGTACCTCAGTTCATTGAGATAATCACTTCCCACTGCTTTGCAGCTACGCCAATCATTTGATTTGCTGCTCTAAAGTGCTCATAACCTCGTGGGAATGATGCTCTTTTTCATGAGACTTGTCTTGCCGTCTTGGCAAGTATTCTTTCTTTCGAGTCCTTTTACAACACTCAGGCTATCGGGATCTTTTTCTTAGAGCTCGTATGTTTGGAGTCCTAGCATGGTGACACCAAGCATTTTCTTCTTTTCAGTGAGGGATGAAGCCGCCTGTTGAGACGAGTGTTGCATCAACTTGTTTATTGGTTCAAGCGTCCTTTGTGGATTTTCGCTTGAGCTTGACCTTTCGACCATGTCCATCCTTTTCATCTATTTTTACTCATGATGCCCTTTTGGGTTTTCACCATACCTGGTTTTTACTCACGGAACTCTTTTACTCATGGTTTCGTGACTATGCCCATTCGTCATTTTTACTCATAGCATTCCCTTGTTAAGGTATATATCATGCCCGTTATTTGATCATTTTTTTGTGAAAGCGTGTTTAAGGTCATGCCTTCAAGACCTGTGCAAAACAGTTTAACGTTATGCAGCCAGGACGTACACTATGGTTTAAGGTCATACAACTGGACCGTGGTTATGAAGTTTAAAGTCACACAACTAGGACCATGCAGTTTAAGGTCGTGCAACTAGACCTCAACTACAATTTAAGGTCATATAGTTTGGACCATAATGGAGATGAATGGCAGTCTATGGAGGCCATGGAGTGAGTATGGTGATGGTTTGACTCACTTAGGGAAATGGCATTAAGCTACTTATGAAAGATGGATGATGTATGAAATGTGAGTGGGTGATGGTGACCCACTAACTTACAACGAGTATGGATGGCAGGATAGTTCACCATTTTGTGAGCACGGGTGAGACTCATTGGGGAATGAGGTATGGTGATGAAGTGAATGGATACACTGGGGAGGTAATGAAGATGGCGCGTGCACACTAACAGGTAGGTTAGGGAAGGTGTGCGTGAAAGTGCATGTAAAGGCATGTGCACGTATGTAGGGGCAAGTTTTAAAGGTCATACCTCCTGGACCTATACAAAATAGTTTATCGCCATGCAGTCAGAACGTACACTATGGTTTAAGGTCATACAATTGGACTATGGTTATGCAGTTTAAAGTCATACAATGAGGACCTTACAGTTTAAGGTCGTGCAACGAGACCTCCGCTACAGTTTAAGGTCATATAGTTTGAACCACGGTGCTCCGTCCTTTAACGTCATGTGGCTAGGATGTGCATTATGGTTTAAGGTTATATAGCGGAACCGTGGTTATGCAGTTTAAAGTCATACAGCCAGAACCGTACAGTTTAAGGTCATCAACTAGACCTCAGTTATATTTAAAGTTCATATAGTTTGGACCATGGTTATGATGTATAAAGTCTTCAGGGTATCTTTCTTTAAGTCTTCAATCCTCTTAATTTGTCGGATTTATATGTATATATATACATAGATGTATATACATATATACATATATGTATACCTATATATATATATACATATATACATATATGTATACATATACGATGTCATATATATATATATATATATATATATATATATATATATATATATATATATACATATTTACATATATGTAAATACATATAAATATATAAAAACATGTACATATATTTACATATATGTATATGACGTCATATACATGTAAATATATCTATATATTTACATAAATACATATAAATATATTTACATATACGATGTCATGTATATATATGTTTATATATATATTTAAATATATATGTAAATATAAATACATTTATATTTACATATATTTTTATATGTAAATATATATTTATATTTACATATAAATATGTATATGTATATTTTTATATGTAAATATGTAAATGTATTTACATATAAATATATATATATATATTTTTATCTGTAAATACATATATTTATACACATATATAAACATGTATACACATATACACATATACATGTGTATATGTGTATACAAATATGTATATGTGTACACATATATGTTTATACACATATATTCATTTACACATATATGTATGTATACATAAATACATACATATATATGTATACATGTATATATATGTATGTATACATATACATATATGTATACATATATATATGTATACATATACATATATGTATACATAGATATACATATATATATACATCTAAGTATATGTGCATATATGTATGCACATATGTAAACTCATATACTTATATGTATATGTATGTATATGAATACATATATGTGTATATCTACACATACACATATGTATATGTGTACATAAACATATATATTTGTATATATAAATATACATATATTTGTGTATATATATACATATATATACATATGTGTATATGTATACACATATATATATATATATATATGTATATATGTATATGTATATATATATACATATATGTATGTATACATATACACATATACATATATGTATATATGTATACATATATAGATACATATATTCATATACATATATGTATACACATATACAAATTTAAACATATATATACATGTATATGTGTATACATATATATGTATACACACATATGTAAATGTGTATATATTAATGTAAGTACACATATATGTCTATCCGTCTATACACATTATGTTTACGCATATACACATACATATATACACATATGAATATATACACATATGTATGCATGTATACAGATATACACATATGTATACATGTATATATATGTGTATACATGTGTGTATATACATGTACACAAATATATACACATAATATATAATTGTATACACATAACTATATACATAAAAACATAAATACATGTATTTATGTATTTTTGTATACATAATATTTACATGTATACATAAATAAATGTAAATATGTAAATTTACATATATGTATATCTACATATTTACATATTTATGTATCCATGTAAATATATATATATATATATATATATATATATATATTTTTTTTTTTTTACATGTAAATATGTATTTACATGTAAATACATAGATTTGTATTTATGTAATTACTTATATGTATATCTACATATTAATATTTGTACATATTCATATTTACAAAAATGTAAATAAATCTATTTACATTTATTTATAAATAAATATAACATATTTACAAGGAAATATGTATTTACATATATAAATTTAAATATATTTATATTTATATATCAATTTAAACATATATATTTACATATATTTACTTATTTGTATATATATTTACATATATATATATATATATATATTTTTTCATATGCAAATATATAAATGTATTGGTAAATGTATTTTATATAAATGTATTTTATATAAATGTATTTATATTTTTATATACATTTTATGTATAAATTTCTATTTACATGTACTTAAATATATCTATATTTACATATATGTTATGTACATATACATATATAAAATATACATTTAGTTAAATATATATATACATATAAATGTAAATATATTCAAATATATATAAATATATGTATATATATGTTTCAATATACGTTGATATATAAAATATTTACAAAAATATACATATTTAAATATATATATATGTAAATATAAATGTAAATATATAAATATATGTTCATATATATTTATATATAAATATAAATATGTATATATAAATATATAAATATATGTAAATATGTCATAAATATATATACATATTTAAATAAATGAACATATGTATATATATGTATTTTTAAATATATATGCATATCTATAAATAGACATATATGTAAATACATATACATGTATACATATTTATGTATATATATTTAAATATACATATATGTATATAAATATATATATATTTGACATCATATATGTTTGTATATTTAAATATACATATATGACATCATATGTCTATATATATATATATAAATATAAATATATATATATATATATATATATATATATATATATTTACGTATATATGTAAATATATTTACAGATATATACATATAAATATATGTATATATATATACATGTATGACGTTATATACATGTAGATAAACATATGTATATAAACATATGTAGATACCTATATACATATTTACATATACATATACATATATGTTTACATATATGGACGTCATATATGTATATATACATATATATACAGATACATATACAAATATATGTATTTGTATGTATACATATTTGTATATACATATACATATACATATATTTATGACGTCATATACATATATGTATGTACATACAAATACATATATATATATATATATATATATACATATATATAAATATATATACATATATATGTATATACATATATATGTATATACAAATATATGTACATATATGTACTCAAATATATGTATATCCAAATAAATGTATATATATATACATATATGTATATATATATAGGTACTCAAATATATGTATATATATAAGTATGTCTATATATACCTATTTATGTACTCGGGGCCGAATGACCCGCTTCAGGTTTTGTATGTATATACATATATTTGAGTACATATACATATGTAAATACATGCAAAACTCATATGTACATATAGGTACACATACATATATACATATGTATACATATATATACATATATGTATATATATACATATGAGTACATACATATGTACGTACTCATATGTATATATATGTATATATATACTATATATGTATATCTATAGATATTAGTTTGTATTCATATGTATATTTGGTATGTACTCATATGTAAACATATGAGTACATAGTACATGTATACATATGTACTATGTATACATACATAGTACATATATACATACATAAATACATAAATATGTATACATATATATATATATACATATATGAGTACTCAAAACATAACTTTGAGCACTAAAACCTCAAAACATAGAGCTTATGTTTGAGTAATCAAAAGATAGAGCACTCAAAATTGCTCAAAACATAGGACTCATTGAACACATAAACAGAAAACATGTTTTAAGGACTCAAACAACTATGTTTTTAGCACTCAAACAACATAGTTGTGTTTGAGCACACAACACACTATGCAATTTATGCTTAAGCACTAATAGTATATAGTTTATGAACACATAAAAAACCCTAAACATATGTTGTGCAGGTTCTATGACTGTGCTGCACACCCTAAACCACATGACCGAAGATCGTTGGATGTTCGTTAAGAGGTGTCCCAAATGTAAACTTTATGGAGACCTCATCCATGCACCGTCCGTACCACTCGACTGAATGCCACCCATATGGCCCTTTGCCATGTGGGGTCTTGATATCATGAGAATAATCTCACTAAAAGCCTCAAACAACCACTGTTTTATATTAGCGACTATAGAGTACTTCACAAAATGGGTAAAAGCCGCATCATTTGTCAAAATTGAAGGACAACATGTTGCCCATTTCATAAAGAACAAGATTATATTCATATTCGGTGTTCTTGAGTCAATCATTACGGACAATGAATCCAACTTCAAAAAATGAAAAGGTCACTAAGCTGTGCAAAAAGTTTGGGATAACGTGAAAATTCTTCACACTTTACTACCCTAAAGGAAATGGACAAGCAGAGGCCATGAACAAATGACTTCTCAGGGTTATAGAATGAATAATAGAAGGTGGCAGAGATTGGCATGAAAATCAAAATGATGTTATGGGCCCACCAGACAACCGAGAAGACTCCTATTGGCATGACCCCATACTCATTAGTGTATGGTATGGAAGTAATGCTACCCATTGAAGTTGAGATACCGTCTCTCTGAGTGCTTATTTACAAAAATTCAGATGAGGAACAAAAGATCAAAACACGAATCGCTGCCCTCGTTACTTTGAATGAAAGACGACTACGACCAACACAAAATATCGTTACTTACCAGTGTAGAATCGAGAGGGCATACTAAAGAAAAGTTGTTCCTCGACAATTTAGAGAAGGGGACATGGTACTCAAGAAATTTTTTCGCACTCCTGCAAATCAACACCCTTTAAGCAAGTTCAAACGAAATTCGAAAGGGCCATTCGTGGTTACCCGAGTGCATGCAGGCAATTCTTACAAGATAAAAAATCAGGAGGGGCACGAACTCAACTACCTCATTAATGCAATGTATCTCAAAGAATACTACCCGTATCGAGCTCAAAAGCATAGTGAAAACCTAAAAGGGCATCACAAAAAAAAAAATAAAAAAAAAAATAAAAAATGGACATGGTGAAAACCTGAAAAGGCATCATGGGTAAAGAAAAAAAAAAAAAAAAAATCTTCGAGTAAAAACTCTAGTACAAACAAGTATCTGTGAGTTTACAATAGAATTACACAAGCAAAACACTCAAGTACAAATACGAACTTGCAAGTTCCAACAATATTGCACAAGCAGACCCTGAGAATGAAGACTCCTCGTAAACCCTGTAGGTTCCCAACAGAACCAACTCAAAAAGATGTTGGAGGGGTGACATGAATGGAAAACCGAAGTGGCTTCGACAAACCCTGAAAAAACGTCGAGACTTCTCTAAGATGGAAGCCTGATAAGAATCCATAGAACTCTTCATGGACCCGCGAAGCATAGGACGAAATCTTCAAAGGTAAAAGAACAACTTTGAGACTTTTGAGTTCTCACGACCCCACAAGGAAATCCTTTCATCATCTTCGTATAAAACATAATAAAGAAAATGACCACCAAAGGGCTATAGGTGCCAAAAACGGTAAGGCCCGTCCCTTTTGAAAATGCTTTTCAAATTACTGTTAAAATCATCCATTTTCAAAAAATTTCCAAAGCCCTTTTAGAAAGGACTTCCTCCATCACTACAAGAGGTTAAACTATTAGTCGATCTGGTCTCGCTCTCGAAGCCAACTTCCTATGCCTATTATGGAGGATTGAAACTAGTCAGGCACTCCATGATCGTATGAGTATAACTACCAACTACCACATATCGGAGATGGGTGAACCTTGCCGATGACTACATTGGCTAGTTTGGGAGCATTCTCTCTCTCAGCTACATCCCTGAGGAAAAATGAGGCAAGCTCATCCCCGCGTGTGTGTGACAGTCTGATAACCGAAATTTTGGGACAACAACCCTACAACTTGGGGGGCTGAGTTTGTAAAATTTCAGTTTGAAAAGTGTGTTCAAAGAAAGTGTTCCACTCTACTTCGACAAATCAATTGCACACGTATAGATGATCAAATACCCCATAATAGGGGCAACAAAAAAAAAATGAAAAAAAAATATAGAGGGGATTCCACAATCCTAGGGGATCAATCAAGATGGGAAATAAAATTCTAGATGTCTCAAAATTCAGAATTTATTCATCCATTGAAAATGGGCTTATTACATGCACTTACTCGGGTCCCGAGACTAAAATTTGTACTGTCCTAATAGACTTTAATAAAAATAAAACTTTTGAAAAATAATGGTGATCATAAGATTGACTTATTCATGGCAAAAAAAAAAGAAAAAATAATATTTTGGCTATTCAGTCTTCGGCTTCGGATCAACATACTTCTCCTTGAGTTCCGCCATGAAGGCTTCCCACCGAGCCAATCCAACTTCTGCATCTTCTAAACTGATGTCAGAAACATTCGATTTAACCCACTTATTTGAAGAAGAGGCATCATTTTCTCGAGAAGACACGAGATCCTGAGCAGGGGTAGAACGTTCATCATGGAGTGTCGAGAACTTTGGGCACAATGGAAGAGGGGAAGCATGGTCCCACCAAGAATTGTAGTTGGAGGTGGTCGTGGGCTTGCCTTGGTTGACCAAGCCCTCACTAGAAGAAGACTTCTTCCCCATCTACAAGAAACCTACCTTGACCAGAAGGGTGGAAGAGTGCCATCAAAGAGGAAAAATAGGGCGGTGATCGATCGTCTCTCCTGCGGAAGTATAATTCTGAGTATGACAAAACTTACGAAACACCCTCTAAGGGAAATACCCCTCTGTGAAGTACTGCCCCACCACATTAAGACAAGAATACCCCATAGTAGGCAGAAACATGGGCACATTCTCAAGACCCTTGATCACCCAATCAAAGGATGACAACTCATCCAAAACGCACCAATAATAATTGACATCTCGAGGTCAGGTGGACTCATTAACATACGCTAGTCCTAGAGCAGTAGGTACAGTCATCATTGATCGAGGAGGATGGACAATGGAAATGTGTTCGTAAGCCTAAATCTGCAGAAAATAGGAGCCAAAAGGACCCCAACGGGTCACAAGACAACAATCCAAAACCCTAGAATCATTCAGGGTAAAATGAATTGAGCGACACTACTGGTGTCGTCCAACACGTGTGGGCGACACCACCAATGTCGGCCACACCAAGACTCTCGGATCAGTTCGGGCTAGTTCCAATGGACTTTTATGACAAACGTTGGGTTCCAGAGGTAACAAAGGAAAAAAATTGAACTCTAGAAGCACCCAAAAACTTAGAAACCGCCCGAGGCAGAATGACTTGGGCAACACGCCTGGTGTCTCTCAACCTGTGTGCTTGTGGGGGCGACACCACCAGTTGCGCCCAACTCAGACCCTACCGGATCGATGTGGGACTTTTTCAGTTACTTTTTATGGAAAAAATATGGGATCCAGGGACCAAAACTAGAAGAAAAACTGAGTTGCAGGGGCATAAATAAAATAAAATTGAATTTGATAATGTACCTGCAAAATTAAGATACTGCCCTTGATGAATTGGTCGCCTCGCGTGACCCGGTAGTGAAGACCCCGGTAAATGCCCGCCATCACAGCAGAAACAATGGTGTAACCTTCTCCCAGAAGGTACGGGCTAAAGGAACAAGAGAACTACCAACTGTCTTACGACCGCTCAAAAAAACAAGGGATCCCAATAACACAAAAAGGAGAACACAGATCTGTTCGGTGGCTTGAGCCCGCTCTTGATTCTGGACCAACAACTCCATATCAACCCACTGACTATGTGAGTCGTAAGCAGTCCCCCAACTTCCACACACCCATGATGGAATGATCATTGGTGCTAGTAGAAGGTTGATATGCAATCCCGGCAAAGCTCAACCCATAAACCCTTGCAATTTCCTCTAAAGTTGGCGTTGTCTTGCCCGTAGGAAGGAAGAAGATGTTTGTTTGATAGTTGAACCTCTCAGCAAGAGCCTCGAGGAGCGGAAAGTTCACATGGCAGGAGGCCATGTTCAAGATACCTATCATAGAAACTGATGCCAAAAAGGCCATGAGCTCGGGCCACTGCCGAGCAGAAGGAAACCAATCCTTGAATCAGGGCCCGATGACAAGGAAGCCATTAACAAGCCGAGGAACTTCACCCGATCGAAGGCCCTGCAAGATATGGAGGGCAGACCTTCAGGGAAGTGCCTAACCATATAAAGCAAAGGAAGAACCTCTTCCTTTCCTCCATTATCAGCCCGCTCAGAAACCTTCCCTTTGCCCTTGAAAATAGCATTTTCCTTCCTAGGAGCCATGAAAGCCAAAGAGTGAGAACGAGAAAAACCAGTAAGATCAGAGGGAAGATGATGAAGAAGGATGACGATGAAGATGGGAAGAAGAAAGAAGTGCTTGAAGGATAAAAGGAGAATGGAAAGGACGGGGATTTTATGAAAAATAGGAAATCTTGCGCAAAACTCGTCCCGCAGGTTTCCATTAAGGCCAACAGAAGGTTTAAGCAACCCCAAGACTTTCCAAACCAAGAATTTGAAAATTTGAAGTTCGATGCTCTGGGCGATGCTACTGGTGTCACCCAAATCGGTACACCAATCTAGATGACACCACTAGTGTCGCTCGGGCAACACTATTTGTGTCACCCAAATTTTTCTTTGCAAAAATCCCCTGCTCAATTTATCAGGCATTCCCAGCCAAAATAATATATATATATATATATATATATATATATATATATATATATATATATATATATATATATATATATATTTATATATTTATATATTTATATGGGCGACACCAGCTGTGTCGCCCAGATTGTGTGGGAGACACCACCAGTGTTGCCCGAGCGACAAAACATGTGTTGCCTAAAAAATCTTTCTCAAAAATGCCGCAGATAATTTTTTAATATAAGGGGAACAAGTTTGGTTTATCATGTATTTTTGTTTCAAACAAAAAAATGAATGTTTTCAAACGTCTTAGTAAATTTCCAAAATTTTAACTCGCTCCTTAGTGGCATGAGCCTAAACTGTCGACCAATTTCAACAAAAAAAAGGAAAAAATACAAAAAGAAAATACTCCTTTGTGGCACAAGCCTAATCTGCTAACCAAAATCCAAGACAGGAAAACATCAAACTTGTGCGACGTAAAAGAGTCGAGACAGGAAAATGTCAAACTCGTGCAACGTAAAAGAGTCGAGACGGGGAAACACAACAAACTTGTGCAACGTAAAAGAGACGAGATAGGAAAACTTCTAGCCTCGTATGACGTAAAAGGTCAGGTGTATTCAGAAAGCGTCTAGCCCGTACGACGTACAAGGTCGGGTGTATCCAATTCTACGTCAAACTCGTACGACATAAAAGAGCAGACATAGGTAATGTCTAGCCCCGTGTGATGTAAAAAGGTCGGGTGTATTTCGTCTAGCCACGTATGATGTAAAAGGGTCATGTGTATTCCGTCTAGTCCCGTATGATGTAAAAGGGTCAGGTGTACGGTCCATCGTTGCATGACGCTAAACTGCAAAGAGGGCTCTATGGTTGCAGAAGTTAAAATTGCTAACAGACCTTGTTTTTCGAAATATCTTTCTATTTTTGAAAGATTTTCACTTTATGTCTAGTGTTTTAAAAAACTTTAATTTCTTTGTTAAAATCGTGACATGTCCAAGCTCTGGGTTCGATTTTAAAATTCCCCCTTGTTTTCAAAATTTCTAAAAAAAATACTTTAAAAAATGAAGGAGCTTGGACACCCGTATATGATTACCATGTTGCCGCAATTATCGCATTGCGATGATTACCACGTTGCTGCCTCGTCTCTTTCTTCGAAATCAGCCCGACAACTTTCATCCTACAAAAAGCCTTTTCCTATAAAAGGCATTAGGAAACCCTAAGGAAATCAAAGAAGATGTCAGGGCTCAAGAATTTCAAACTGTAAAACCCCTGAAGTTAAGTGACATGGCCAGAAAATCCAACTCGAGTTTCAAGCTTGTGTAACTCATCGACATCTCACGCTGAAAACCCGAAGATGAAAATGCTCTAGGTCGGTGAGCTCGGTGAGGGCAATGACTTGAGGGGATTAGTTTCTATGCTCTCTGACCACACGATGTCAAGAAAAAATTTAAAATGTCTACATTATCTTTGACGTTCACCTGCCCCTCGAAGGATAGGGACCATCAAAGTGTTTACTGCTTTGCCACTCAATTGTCCCACGAAGGACAGGGAGTGCCCAAGAGGGGCAACTGTAGATACCCCATTTTAAATATGACAAATTATGTGTTTTCCTGAACTCTTAGGACCACATTATCCTAATAAACCCAAATATATTGCCCACACAACCACCCCTATGACCCAGAATCATTTTGCCTACCCAATACCCTGCAGATTCCCTATTTTCATCCAGAGTCCTGCAAACGATCTGTTTTATAAAAAATATCATTAAAAATAGTAGAAATCTCCTTTTTGACCCAAAAATTCTCTCAAACCTTCAAAAGAGCTTGAAAACCACACCTGATGTGGAAAAAATTAGTTCAGACCACTTTGGTTTGGGCGACACCTGGCAGTCGCCCAGCCTAGACTGGACGACACGAGTGGTGCCGCGCAGCTGACTAGGGCGACACCAGTGGTGTCGCCTAGCCCTGTTCCTACCCAAATTAGAAATTTATTTTGTGCGTCAATTTCTTTCCTTTTTGTGCAGTTTTCACCATGTTTGTTTGGGCGACATACCTACGTGTCGCCCGAGTGACACCACTGGTGTTGCCTAAACCCGTATCCCCAAAATGGTACCTTTGGTTGGAAGATCTGTTGGTTATGTAAATATGACCTTCTCAACAGATCCTTGGCTCTTATAATTCCTTTTTTTCATGGCCATTGAGGAGGAGGAGAGGAAGATTGAAACCCTAGCCCCTTTGCTCAGAGAAAGTTAAGCCTAAAACCCTAACCTAAAAACCCTAACCCAAAGCTTGAGAAACCTTAAGCCACGAAAGGATAAGTCCAAAAACCCTGACCATCCTCAATCATCTCTAGGGCACAACAACCCTTTAAAATCAGAGGTCTTCTGCCCAACTTCTGAATCAGGGAGGTAAAGAGGATTCCGGTTCTGATATGGGCGACCCCTCGAAGGCTCAGGGGTCTCAGGCCATCCGGCTCGATTTAGTATTGTTCTCTTACCTTTTCTTGCTTCTTCTTCTTACTGTTTTGATTTCAATTTGATAAATTTTTGTCAGTTTGCTGGTTTGATCTCTTTTTTTATTGTTTTGGATCATGCTGGCTCTGCCATAG
The DNA here is from genome assembly GCF_054954075.1 of Amborella trichopoda. Classification (NCBI taxonomy): domain Eukaryota; kingdom Viridiplantae; phylum Streptophyta; class Magnoliopsida; order Amborellales; family Amborellaceae; genus Amborella; species Amborella trichopoda. The sequence continues at coordinate 27,085,775 of NC_142337.1, read as the reverse complement.
ATCTAAGAGCGGATTTGCACGTTTTTTGGTAGATCTGGCCTCAGATCTGAATTTGATTTGTCCCACTTTCTCTACCACATTATTTTTATAAGTTTAAGGTGTCAAACTCTGAGAGATCTTCGTCGAAAGATCTGTCCGATTCATCGTAAACAGCTCTTAAGCTTTCGCTTTTCGCTCTATACGATGAATTTAGAGTAATGGAACAAACATCTCAAAGGAACTCTCTACCATCCTCTAAAATTTCTCTGTTCTCTCCCTCTACACAACGAACTCTCTCTATCATCCTCTTAAGTTTCTCTCTTCTCTCACTCTATATGATGAATTTGGATAATTGGAACATATTCTTTTCCTTTTACTTTGTTTGAATTTGGTGTTTTTTATTTTTCAATGATGATAAACTATAATTGCCCTCTTTCTCTCTCCATTCTCTCTTTTCTTCTTCTCACGGTCATAACTCTCTCGCTTTGTTTTCTCTCTCCCTCTTCCCAACCCATATTTCTCTCTCACTCTTCCTAACACCATATTGTCTCCCGATTTTCTTTCCTGAAATCTCTCCCCGAAAATCAAATATCTAAATCTCTCCCCTCATATTTATCTCTCTCCTATTCTCTCTTTCTCTCGCTCCCTCTCTTTCTCACTTAATAGATATGGAAGTTTAAGATTATATTTAAAAGAAGATTAAATTTATATGGGAAGTGATTAGGAGATGTGCCAAAAATTTGGAAGGTGACAAAATAATTATGACTCACTTTCTTTCTCTCTTTCGCTCTTGATAGAACTGGTGCGTGGATAAAGGAGAGCATTGAGGGAAAGAAATTAATAAATGGAAAGATAGAATTTTAAAATGCGCCTATTTGGGAAACATGATATTACTTAGAGAGCATGAGAGAATGAAATCAAAAGTTCCTAAATTGGTGCGTGGATTGAGAAGTAGAATGTTGAGAGAAAGAGAGAGAGCATTGATAGAAAGAGAGAGATCATTGAAAGAAAGAGAGAAAGAATTTTAGAATAAGCTGTTTGTGGTATAAGCCCAAGGGGCCCAATTCATAACTTTAAAAATTTTCCATTCTATTAAAACATAAGTCTTTAAATACATGAAGGAAATACAAAACCATTATACATAAATTTCAGCCTTCAAACTTGGTTTATGCTTACCTTAATAAATAAAATTTTAATTCTAATAGGTCCCTTACACATCCCTCTCTCAAAATACAATTTAGCTCAATACATTGTCCAAATGCACAAAATGTACATCTCTACAACATATTACAAGACCTATGCTCAAATTTATCATTCTATAAAAATTACATAATGATCTCTTCTTCAATCTTTGTCCTCTTCGTATGCCACATTAGCTTATACACATCATATACTTGATCATAATAATACAACGAGATCTCAATCCACATAAATAACAAAATGTAACATGAAGCTCATACTACAAGATTATAAGAGCAATCCCAATATTCACATAATATACTCAATTCTATCATTCATTAGTTACCCAATAACAGCAAATATATCAAATTAACATGCAAACAATCATGGAGGAATCCATGGTTTGAATCCCTTGTGCCCGACCCACAATCGGGGCTTTTGAGGACTTAATTTTATCTCAAAGATGAGTGCATGAGTGGTTTATATATCTCTAGGGTGTCGATCAAGTTTGAGAAGCTTATACACCTTTAAAAACACTTCATATGGTACATAATCAACAAAAAATTCAACCCACAACAGTTTGCAAAAAGAACAAGAGAGATCCGATTAAAATCAAGCAAGATAGAGCATAACTATGTAGTAGTCCACCAAGCTGCTAGACCACAATAACACTGTAGTAATAAGCATAAAATTGGGCGACCTTTGAAGAAGTGTTAGAATGGCCTCAAATTTCATGATATGGTATTTTTGGATACCCTAAGGACACCTGTAAATTTTCGTCGTGTTCTGACAAGTTTTGATATGATCAGGAAAAACTTGGTTTTCAAATCCAATTCCTATCATGCTGAAAATGGACCCCATAACTATAGCCCTATTTTATGTGTTTCAAAACAACATCAGACCATCTCCATTGGATTCGAATTGTCAAAAAGCCCTTATGTATCAAAATTTCGCTCAATCGGACCCTCTAGGAATATTATGGGCCTAACCTACCATAAAAAGGTGAGTTTTACACTATTGCGGTGTCACCTCGGTGAACCAGTTTCTATAAATGGAAACTGTGCTTTCTCATTTCAGGATGATTTTCAAATGCTCATAACTTGCTCATTTTGAGTCCAATTAAGCTCAAATTCAGACATAAGCTAGATCTCGATGATCCGCTCATTTTGACATATGGTACGCGTCATGGTGTGACCCGAATCGAGAGAATTTCTAGAGAGAAGATGGGATCGAAACATGAAAATTTATATTTATAAAGAAGAGCATCCAATTCTTTGAAAGGCTATAGCTCAAGATCCTGATGTCGGATCGTCACATGTATGAGTTTGTTACGACCGTGTTTTGAAGAGATATAGTTTGATATAGTTTTTATGAATGATTGGAGGCCGGATGACATGAATTTTATGGTAAAAAATGGCATACTTTTCTAGTCACCAGAATCTCATTTTTTGGTGACTTCCCAAAATTAAAACATACTCAAACAGAGACCAAAATTATTTATTGCAAAATGATCGTGATAGTATCCTCTTCAATTTGTGATCAATATGAACGCTTAAAATATCATAGATCATCTCAGATTGGTGATCAAAGAATCACAAAGTTTATGGACATAGCTGGATTTTGGGTTCTTCCATAAAAATCCCTTTCAACACGATCAATGGGTATCAAAATGTGTGCAATTGTCCAAGCATTGATTCTATGACGATTGATCACCCGAATTACCATCGTAAGCGTCTGAAAAAAAGCTCTCAAGGTCAACTAATGGCAAGAGGCCCCTCATGGAGGGATGGTTTTGTCATTTGTTGAAACATGCCTAGGGGTATTTTTGTCGTTTGGTCAAAAAAACAAGATTAGTCTTTTAATTCATAAAATGTGTATTTTTTGAAAATTTTGGGTGTTTTTTAGCATTCCACCCTTGTTTTGTGGTTGCTCTATAAAAGGAACCCAAGTCATTTGTAATAGAGACTTTTGGACATTTGAACATTTGGAGTGAAATTCTTGAATTCTTAATTCTTGCTTGTTCTTTTACTTATGCTTTCAAGTTCAAGACTCAAGATAAGAGGATAAATAAACATTTCCTAGAGAGAGAAGATACCCCTAGAATCCTACATTCCTTAGAACCCCAAAGTTCCAACCACCTTAGCATTCCCAACTCTCAATCCCATACTCCCTAAAAATCCTAACTTCCATACACCTTAGAACCCCAAGCTTCCAATCCTACTCCATACACCCTACACCCTACCTTAGTTAGCATACACCCTACCGTACACCACACACCACAGTGCACCATACACCTTAGCCTATCCTAAACACCATACCTTAACCCAACCCATCTAAACTGGGCTCCTAAACCCCTAGACCCTAGTCTTGACCCACCAAGCCTAAACTCTCTTTCTCATGTGCATACAAAGGGATCGAAAAAGGTTTATCTAGGCTCAATCTCATTCTAGGTCCACTCTCTCCTCTCTCTTCTCTCTTCTCTCTCATTTCCCTCTTTCGCTCTATTCTTTTATCCCTTTCTCTCTCTTCTTCTTTCTTCTATCCCTTCTTTCTCTATTTCTCTCTCTTTCTTCATTCCTTCTTTCTTTCTCACTCTCCTTGCTCGAACGCAGGGCGGGTCTGAGCCCTCCCCCTCTCCCTCTCTCTCTCTCTCTCTCTCTCTCTCTCTCTCTCTCTCTCTGTCGTCCAGACCTGGACCGCACTTAGGGTGGGACCGACACTCCCTTCCCTCCCTTCTCTCCTCTCTCCCTTACACCCTCTCTCCCTCTCACTTACATAGACCCGTGTCATAAGTGAGTCTGCCCCTCTCCCACTCTCTTCCCCTCTCCTCGCACCCTCATCTCTCTCACCCCTATTCGCCCTATCTGCCCTACTCACCCTATACGCCCTATTCGCCTTACTCTTCCTACTCACCCTATAGCCCTATCCGCTCTATCTTCCCTACTCGTCCTATCCTCCCTATCCACCCTACTCGCTCTATACTCCCTATCCACCCTACTCGTCCAGTCTACTCTATCCGCTCTACTCGCCCTATTCACCTTATAGGCCTTACTCACCCTATCCACCTTATCCGCCCTACTCACCCTATCTACCCTACTCACCTTATTCACCCTATCTTCCCTACTTGCCCTATCTTCCTTACTCGTCTTATTCGCTCTATACGTTAATCTGGCCCTCTCTCACCTATAAACTCCATCTGCACCTCTTTCACCTATAAACTCTATCCGCCCCTTGTGAGTCTGGACCCTCACCACAAGTGGGTCCATCATTCCTTGAACCCCATTCATCTCATTTTCTCTCACTCTAAATGCTCACTTCTCTCTCTAAATCATATCTTAACTTCTAATTCACTTTACTTTATTTTTACTTCATCATTCTTTTATCTCTCTCTTTTCTTGTTGCTTCCTTTGCTTCTTGAGCACTCGACCAGGGGTCGTCTTAAGATAGTGCCCTAGGATTCTAACTCTCATATTGCTACTCTAACCATTAGCATGTACAGTGAAGTCGGGTCATAAGAGACACTGATTTTCTTACACTTGGTAACTCTAATTGGCATCATCTTGAGTTATCTTTCACTAGAGCTCTAACCCTTTCACTACTCTAACCACCAAGTCACATAGTGTTTGGGTTGTGAGAGACTTTCATCTCTTTCTCTTTCACTTTCTTCTTTCACTTGATCACTTTTAGGGGGATCTTTAGTTTAGTGACATAGTTATATGCTCAGTCTTGTAACTCCACTTTTAAACCCTTTGGGTATCAAGGCTTTGTGCCAAGTACTTTTCCTCGTCTCTGGTAAAACCTCTTCGGAGAGGTTACGCTGGGAGGCTGCCAGATTTTCGTCTGGTCGGCTCTTCACTTATTTTCTCTTCATCCACTTCTTCTTTTCTAGTCTAAATTAAGTGGTTAGGTTCCTCAATTTTGCCCTCCTAATTTAGATAATCTGGTGGCACGTATCTTGGGTTTCAAGAAGAATCCTTGACTTGAGACTGCTCTCTTGGGAACCTTGCTAAGAAAAAAGGGAAGGTCTACCAACTGATGAGAGGAATTTAATGTGAGGTAGAACACACCTCACCTGGATTCATGACTCACTCGGGCTAGCTCACGTGGGTGCCCTCTTAGATCATGACAAAAAGCCCCTCAGTCTTTCAACTGGTTTGAAATCGCCTCCTTGGACCTGCACTCTCCTTTTTCTGTGATCACACACACATGGTTGATTTACAAGACAAGTGGGCTAAGGGTCCCAACATTGTCTTTGAGAGAATGCACACAGGTGCGTGCATTCACTAGAGAGAGGGAAGAGATGATGATATGACGGTTGGGGTAAAGAAAGGGGAAGAGAAGGAAGAGGCATTTGACCGGGTGGCTAGCTTGACACAGTGGCTAGACTGTCATGATAATTGACTTGATGTGGTAGAAAGATGGGCACGGTAACTCAACCGGCACGACGACCATATTACTCGATGACAAAATCAACACCAACCGGCCTGGCCCAATGGCTTCCCTGACATGGCATTAAAATAGGCACGGTAACCCGAGCCCGCACGGTAGCAATACTGCTCGACGATGACAGTGCTAGACTTAGCCTCCCTTGGTCCAATCAGAGGGAAAGAGGGAAGGAGGAAAGAGAAGAGAAAAGAAAGAGAGATAAGAGAGAAAAAAAGAGAAAGAAAAGAAAAAAGAAGAGAGAGAAAAAGATGAGAGATTAAAAAGAGAGATGAAGAAGAGAATAAAATAGAGGAGAAGAGAGAAGAAGAGGAAGGGAAGAGAAGAGAAGAAAGGAGAGAGGAAAGAAGAAAAGAAGGAAATACAAGAGCATAAAGGTAGACAAACAAAGAGGAAAAAAGGATGAAAGAGAAAGGAGAGTGAAGGAGAGAGAGGGAAGGAAGAGAAGAGAGAAGAAAGAAGAAAGAGAAGGGAAGAAGAGAGTTGAAGGAAGATAAAGAAAGAAGAGAAGAAGAGAAGAAACATGGATGACGATGGGCTTTTGTCGTCCATGACTGAAGAGAGAGAAGAGAAAGAAGCATGGACGACAATGAGCTTCCATTATCCATGACTGAGGAAAGAGAAAAAAGAAAGAAACGTGGACAGTGATAGGCTTCCACCGTCCATGATTGACGATAGAAAAAAGAAAGAAACATAGACTGCAGCGGCATCTGCCGTCCACGACTAAGGAGAGAGAAGAAGATAGAAACATGGAGGGCGATAGGCTTTCGCCATCCATTATTGAGAATAGAGAAAACAAAGGAAACATGGACAGTGATGGGCATCCACTGTCCATGACTTAGGAGAGAGAAAAATAAAGAAACATGGACGGTGATAGGTTTCTGCCGTCCATGATAGGAAAAGGGGAGTGAGAGAGAAAACATGCGGCGATGGAGTTCTTCTGTCCATGACAGAGGAGAGAGAAAAGAGAAGAAATCATGAACAATGATGAGATCTCGTCGCTCATGATTGAGGAGAGAGAAGAAGAAAAGAGAACATGGACGACGATGAGGTTTTGCCATTCATGATAGAAAAGGGAGAGAGAAAGAAAACATGGATGGCGATAGGGTTCCACCGTCCATGACAAGAAAGGAAGGGGGAAAGGGAACATGGACAACAATGCGGTTCCGCCGTCCATGACAGAAGGAAGGAGATAGGAGAGAGAAAGTAGAAGACACTCGCAGCGATAAGCATCATCGTGCACAACATGGAGACAAGGGAATTTGGACAAAGACCGGGCCCACCACCCTGGTTAAGGCCTGGCTCACTGTGTATGTTCCAAGAGGTGGAGGACATCATGCCCGATGATAGGCTCCACCGTGTATGAATAGAGAAGAGAGAGAAAGAGAGGAACAAGGAGAAAAAAAGAAGAGAGATTAGGAAAGAGAGGCAAAAGAAAGGAAGGAAAGAAGAGAGAGAAGGAAAGTGAAGAAAGAAGATCAGGAAAGAGAGAGGAAAGATTAGGAAGGAAAGGGGGGTGATTAAAGAAAGAACAGATAAGAAGAAGAAGGGGATGAAAGACACACACGGTCATGGCTCGTTGTCGCGTGTGGTGAGAGAAGAGCGAGAAAGACAGGGGAAGAGAGAGATAGAGAAGGAGAAGAGGAGAGAGATAGAGAGGAGGAGAGAAAAAGAGAGAGATAAAGATGAGAGGAGAGAGATGAGATAGAGATTAGAGGAGAGAGAAAGTAGATGAGATAGAGATAAGTGGAGAGAGAAGAGAGGAGGAGAGAGAAAGAGAGAGAATGAGAGAGAAGAGAGAAGAGAGAAGAGAGGAGGAGAGAGAAAGAGAGAAGAGAGGAGGAGAGTGAAAGAGAGAAGAGAGGAGGAGAGAGAAACATACCTTTATTGAGGGGTATCAAACTTTATCTTCTCTCTCCTCTCTCTCTAAGACATGCCACAATCTCAATACTAAAATTCTCAAATTTTATTCAAGAAATTGAAGACTGAGGAAAGTGCTTTATAATTAGGTTTAACACATATTTATAGAATTGAGTCCAAAACATGGGTGGATGCCCAAAATCTTTTGTAATTAATGATAATTACAATTTATTTGAATAAAAAAAATATAAATATTGGTGTAAAATGGTGTTTTTACCCTTGCCCAATAATACACAAAAATCCAAAATAGTCCCTGCTACTGCCTTAGAACATGCGTGGTCTCCCATGGATGATTTGAGGTTGCTCCAGCACTTGTTTAGCAAAACGATGATTGCTTTCTCGTTGGGCTTGGCATAATGATAGATTTGGTACCAACTTCTATTCATGGAATGCATTTTTAGGCCACGATCATAGGAGTTGAATTTTGGATGAATCTTGAAAACTTTCGATCGATAGTGTACTCATTTATTGATGTATTTCTTTGATTTCTTCGCTGAATTGTACTGATCATGCCTCACGATTGTGTTGCAACAAACACAGCTCGATTTTGTGCCCGAATGAAGATTTTGTCCTCTTTGGTTTTTGGCTGAAATTTGAATTCTAGCTGTCGAAATTTACAGCAAGTTTGTCGGCTTTGTGTGCGAAATCTGATAGTTCATCATGTGCGAGGTTCAACCCTGATATAGCCTCATACCTTACGTACATGACAGAATGGGTTTTGCATGGATCTGGTATGTGAGCATCATCATACGGTCGCTCGAGTGGGTCATGCTACTGCTGATTTTCTGCAACTGTCTTCATGAATCGTGAACTTCTCTTTAGTTTTTCTCCCTGCTTGAGCATCGTCATGGGGCATACCACAAATCAAAATGCTTGTCTTGATGAGATGAACACTCTCAAAAAGGTTTGAGAGTGATCCGACTCGAAATGATTGAGATCGAAGTCTCCGAAGTTACTGCTTGTGACTAAACAAAGAAGTCTGGAGATTGGTGCAGGGACGCTGCACGAGAATAGTCTGCAGCCTACCGCTTTTTAATGTTCACCTATAATGTTGTCCTGGGGCGTCTGTTTAAGATGAAACTTGACCCCTAAGGGTTTTCTACCATACCGGATTCAAGGGCAGTGGTCCCATAACTATTTGATGCACAAAAAATAAGGTTTTAGTTACGGGGTCTGTTTCAAGGTGTTAGAGGCTGATTTTACTGAAATTGTTTCTTTGGCAGGTAGCCTTTTTAAGTCCTTAGGAAGATTCTGACCCGTTCTGATGAAATTTTGAGACTGTAAAAAATTACATTGTATGTTAAGGCTTTATTGATCGGCTTCTCTTTTATTCCGCATCAGGGACACAAGGTGCTGAAAAATTTATTCAAATAGTAAGTTCTCATTCTCTCATTCTTATTCTATTCTTTCTTCCCTCTCTTTATTATTTCTTTAACTACTCTACCCCCAAAACTAGAACCATTAATCCATAAATCCCATCAAAGAGGAGTATACTATATTTGGATTTCATTAGTAGTTTTCAAGTGAGAGTCCATGTGAGATATCGAGTTTATAAAAGGGGCCCGAATTCAAACCGAGCTGCTGGACTGCTGGAGGGCTTTCGTTCATTGATCCAAGAAGAAAATAACTTGGGCTTATCCCACGAACTCAAACCACGGTGAGGTAGGTTCTCGAGTCCATAACTTCATCGCTTTAAAATCCTATCACAGTTGAACATACCTATCCATATGTGATGCAAGCACCGGACATGTGCTCATGTGGTCAAATGGTTGTTCAAGAGGGGGTCAATCGAACCCGAGCCCCCAAAAGAGCTCGAGCGAGGTAGATCCAGTCTCAACCAACTGGCAACTCCATTGAAGATAGGTCACCCTTTAGTTGGTTCATCCGCTCTCAAACAGGTATCTCATCTCACTCTTTCTTAAAAAATGCAATGGAGTCTAATTACTCCGCTCTCATCCAAATTGGGAATTTCATTATTCCCACATTTGTGAATGTAACGACGGGAAGTAAGATTCTTCAATCTACTACTTCCATATTTCTTTTGAGTGGTCTCTCTGACCCTACCATTCAAGCTTAAGCTCAGGTAAACTCGATAAAGGGACCCCAAATCCCTCACTCCCTCTCTACCGGCATTAAAGGAAAGTCCATTGATGTCAATTGCATGAGCGGTTCTAAAATCATTGCCCTTCATGTTCACACTGCTACTGGTGGACTCCCCACCAGTCATAGGCTCAAGAGTGGTTCTAAGACCATTCGCTTTTCTCTCACAACTGGTTCTTCTAAGACCATTGCTTCAATGGGTAACCACAAGGGCAACCTGTCTCGACTCAACATGGGCACTGCTCATACTGGTATATTGCCCCACACACATCATGCTAGTCGATCCCTCTTAAGATTATCTAATTTGAATGGCTCCAAAGCCATCCAACACACACTTACACATGTCATGGCAAATGGCTCAGCCATCACCGTGATGAATCGGGGCATGCAAAAGCTAATTCCAACCACCTCAATTGCTTCGAGTCTCTTAGGACCTAAAATAAAAGTGGTTCTCAAGCCACTCATACTGCATTGCATAATATTCACCCAGCTCGGGGCAATCTAAATATTGCACATAGGAAAGCACACGACTTGCAACTCGGTGATAGGTCACAAACAAATATGCGCATGCATGCGAACCAAAGAGGTCCTATGACCGCTGCAACTGCAAAGCTTAACATCCCAAATGCCAGACCACTTGTTGCACTATAGGTTGGCTCTTATGCCGCTATGAACACCTCTATGGATCATTCACACACATGCAGGTCCAATGCTGTCCACTGGCTGACACTGGTTCAAGATGGTACTCTTGGGGAAAACCTTTGAGTGCTAAGGCTGAAGGTGGGAGTAGGCAGGAGCAGGGTTGACTCATGAGGAGGCGTAAGTAGAGGGCAAGGGGACATACGTGATGGCGACGTGTGTGTGCCCCCTTGATGAAGGATCACGGGTGATCTGGGGGTCAGCCCAGGCTCGAGCTAGTGGTCTGGCCTTTGGAGGCCAAGAACTATGAGCAAGTGTCTATTAGAGAACAGGTGGAGGCCTGCCCCTTACAGGGTGCACTTGTGTGTGCTGAGTAGGAAGACGAGGAAGTCACCTCCCGTGTACTCGGGTTGGCGTAATGACGACGTTGCCCGAAGCAGTGAGGTGCATGTGATCAGCAGGTGCAGGACCTAGCCTTAAAAGGTCTGATCCTAAGTGCTAACTCGAGGTAGCACAAGGATTGCCGCAAGGTGTGGCTCGAGTGGGTGACCCAGAGACTTGTGGTATGTGTGAGGGGAGGAGACCGTAGGGCTTTCGCCTCGATGTGTTGAGTCTCTAGGGATAGAGACTGATGGTGTAAGAATGGTGTAGGAATGTGGGGGATAGAGACTGATGGTGTAGGAATGTGGGGGGTAGCCATGAACTCCTTGGTTGAGTTCAAGTTCTTTTTGAGCCTCCAACCTCTTTTCATCGAGTGCATCCAATTCTTGATACCGAAGTTTGACTCTCTCATCTTTAGTTAGTCCTTGATGTACAATGATATGTATCGAAGGGATTTGAATTTCAAGAGGTGAAACTGCTTTACCCCCATAGACTAAGGAGTAAGGAGTAGAATCGGTGACATTCGGCGTGGTAGTGCGATAGGCCCACAAGGCTTTACGAAGCTTCTCGTGCTAATTCTTCTTTGTCTTTGATACTAATTTCCTTAAAACATTGCACAAGGTCTTATTTCAAGCCTCGACTAATTTGTTAGCTTGAGGATGGTACATAGTCAAGTACTTCCACTCGAAACTAAACTGGTTAACCAAGTGATTGATGTGGTGACTTTTGAATTAAGGGTCGTTGTCAGATATAATTCGGTCTGGTACTTCAAACCGGTATATGATATGATGTCGAACGAAATTCACCATTGTGGTCCTAGGAACTTGCTTAAGGGGGACCGCTTTAGCCCACTTGGAGAAATAATCTGTCGCAGCCACAAAAAAGATATGACCCATTGCTGAAAGTGGGTCAATATGCCCTACAATGTCCATACCCCGTTGTGAGAAGGGCCATGATGTCACTATAGGGTGTAAGGGTTCTGGAGGCTGATGAACAAGGCTGATGTGTATTTGGCACACCTGGAATTTTTTAGTATAGTTTAAGGAATCAACAATCATCGAAAGCAAATAATACCCCAATCTGTGTATCCATTCATAAAGCTTGGGGAGGGACTGATGCATTCCACAAATGCCTAAGTGTACTTCTTCGAGGACCTTATTTGCTTCTTACGCATACAAACATCCAAGAAGAATATCATCAAATGGTTGTCTGAAGAGAGCATCCCCTTCAACGAGGGTATACTTGGTAGACATTAGTAGTACACTGTTATGCTCGGCATGATCCTCCGAGAGTCTACCATATCTTAAAAAATTAGTGATGGGCTCTCTCAAATCTTTTGCCTGCTCAACTTCTGCGCATATTGGGTCGAAGAACTCCAGTTCTTGGTTTTGAACCTTAGCTCCCTAATCCCATGCCATTTCATGTTCAGTCTTGATAACTTCTTTTGCTGATAGAAGTGCTTCGAATGGGTAAGGACGGAACTCGGGGAAGAGATTTCTCTCATCATCTACTTCTACCTCAATTCTTAGTTCAATATGTCTCCACTCTGCCACCCAGATCGGCGCGGGTCCTGATGAGGATAACTAAATTGTAGTTTTGCGTTTTGGCAGTGCATCGGCCTGTGAGTTTAGGCTCCTAGGGATGTGGCTCAATGATACATCCTCACTATGGGCCATATACGATTTTATAGTATCGTGATAGGGCTTGAGAGTGTCCTTTCTTATATCCTAGATCCCTATAAGCTGGTGAATGACCAACTCAGAGTCGCCATAGATCTTGAGCTACTCGAATTCTAGATCACAGGACATCTCCAATCCAATTATAAGGGCCAAGTATTCTGCCTCGTTATGAGAACCGACCTCGATGAGAGAGAAAGAAAGTGCCAATAATACTCCTTTCGGAGTCAGAAATACCACTCCGGAACCTCCTCGACCAGATTGGAACGCTCCATCGAAATACATCTCTCATGCATACGAAAGTTCTACACATAATACTTCTTCATAAGGGAGGTTACTTGATAAAGGTGATTCCACTGATACGGGGTGTGCTACGAGGAAATCAGCCAAGGCTTGGCCCTTGATGGCCTTTTGTGGGACAAATGTGATGTCAAATTCCATCAGCAATAATGCCCACTTAGCAAGGCGTCCTGACAGGCATGGGCGTGTCATGAGAAACTTTATGGGATCTACCTTCGATATAAGTTTTACTTCATGACCGAGCAAGTAGTGGTGGAGCTTTTGTATCGCAAAGATTAGGTCCATGCACATCTTCTCTATAAGGAGATAATTCCTCTCGACCCTTTGTATCCTAAGGTTGAGATAGTACAGTGCGGTTTCTTTTCCTTCATCATTATTCTGTGTCAACAATGTTTCGAGTGACTCGTCCAGAGTTGTCATGTAGAGGATGAGAGGTTTTCCCAGTACCGGTGTTGAGAGCGCTGGAGGGTTGAACAAATAATGCTTGATGTCATTTACGACTACCTGACATGCTTCATCCCAGATGAATGGGGTATCTTTCTTTAATAGGTGCGTAAAGGGTTTACAGCAATCTGAGAGATTTGAGATGAACCTACGGATATATGCCAACTTCCCTTGAAGAGAGCGCAGCTCTCATAGTGTAGTTGGCGATGACATTTCTTGGATTTCCTTGATCTTGACTGGCTCAACTTCCAGCCTCAGTGTCTAACAATGAACCCCAAGAACATTCCAGAACGGACACTAAGAGCGCATTTCAGCGGGCTCATTTTAAGATGTAACAGCTTGAACACACTTTCGAGGTCTCTCATATGAGAGTATTTCTCTTTAGATTTTGTCACCGAGTCATCTACACAACATTCAACCTCCTTATGCATCATATCCTTGAAGATGGTTGTCATTGCCCTCTGATATGTGGCACCAGCATTCTCCAATCCAAAAGGCATCATTAGCAGAAGACCCCTTTTGGAGTCAAGAATGCGGTGGCTTCCTCATCTTCTTGTGTCATTCGTATCAGATTATACCCAGAGTATCCATCCATGAAAGGAGAATATATGACAATGAGCCGTAGATTCAATGAGCATCTTTGTGAATGGCAACAGGAAGTCATCCTTGGGATAGGCGGTATTTAGGTTGCGGAAGTCGATGCAAATTTTGATTTCACCATTCTTCTTCTAGACTGAAACAACATTTGCTTGACTTCACGAAAGAAGACAGCTTGTCTGAGTTTGGTCACCTCAGCATCTATCTACATTTCGAGGTCAGGCCTGAACCTTCTTGATTTCTACTTGACAGGATTGATAGAGGTATCGATGTCGAGATGGTGAACTGAGACTCGAGGATCTAAACCAGGAATCTCATGATACTGCCGGACAAAGACATCTCGGTTTTCTTGCAAGAAGACAGTAAAATTCTCCTTCTCTTCTGATGACATATTTGCTTAAATGAAAGTCGGTTTGAGGTCGGCTTCATCTCTTAGATTTATCTCCTCAAGGTCATGAGTTGTGGCATGTCTGCCTTTTTCCCATTCTTCTGAGGCTTATAGCAACTCTTCATCATTGACCTCAGATGTCTTCTCATTAATCTCAAGTGCAGAGACTCAAGATCCTGACATCTCCTCCTTTAATAGAGCTCCCGGGTAGGTCATGATTTCTTCATCTTTCTCGAACTGAGACACAAAAAGATCAGCTTCGAATATGGACATCGTATCTAACTGTGGGAGTTTAATTTAAAGGTTATAGGGAAGTTGAGATTCAGCAATTGTGGGATGAGAAACATCCTCGTATGAATCACACGGTCTTTGAATGGGTGTCTGCAGTGTTTGTCTCGTGCTGGTTGATACTTCATAGACTTGTACAATGTGGTAAGCTTTTTGAGAATAGAAGCTTTGCTCCCTTGATTCTCTCAGTCTCAGCTCAAAGTTAGTCTTCGGGGGCCATTGGGATTTCTTCGATTTTGACTTCTTGTGCTTCTTTGAAGAAGATGGCTCCGCTTTGGCTTGAGCCGCCAAGGCGTCAGCAACTGTTAAGAATCCAGTTGCCTGAGCTAGCTTCTTTTTCAACTGCCTTAGTTGAATCTTGCTTGTACTGGTGGAGCAATGGTTTGGGAATCTTTCTCTAGAATGTTGTAATGTCATCCTTGTATTTTCTTTGTGATTATACCATGGAAACTAGAGCATTCGCTCCAGTCGTGGCCCCGTATCTGATGGAACGGGCACCGATGGTTTTTCAGTTCCCTGAGGGAGGCGTCAAGGCTATCTTGCCAATTTTGGTGGGACAAGGCCTTCTTGAAGCATCATAATAAACAAGGTGCAAAGGAGATCAGGCGCTTCGCCTTCCACTTCGATTGTTACTATGTGGGAGGCTTCAACCATCTAGAATGCCTTTTTTATCTCTTTAATGTTTATCTGGCCCTTCTGAATCAAGGCCTCGATAATGTCTTTTAGTATGTACCAATCCTCTGTGGAGTGGTTGATCGTTCGATGATAAGAAAAGTAATTTTCATGGGTATCGAGTCCGGCTTGATAAGGGAACTTGGTCTCTAGAAGCTCGATCATGTTCTGTTCCAGCAATAATTAGAGTAGTTCAGGGACTCATTCCTTCTTTAAGGGGTCGACTTTATTTCAATGCCTAGTCCATTAATCATTCCGATTAAGGTTCGCTGGTGGGGATACCCAGTTGTATGACTGTTGTTGCTTGCCTGTTTGAGGAACTTTCGCTACGTTTACCCCTTTGGAAAGATCCAAAGTTTTGAAGGGAGCCTTCTTTGGATCGCTTATAGTGACCGCTGTGCTGATCACTCCTTTTGGTTGGTTGCCCTGGGTATTAGTCCAAGAGCTACCATTGCCCCTATTTTTTCTTGAGCTTGCAGACTATTGTCGTGACCTGCCATGGTGGCGTGATAGGCTTTCTACGCGGACCGACTTGGAGATCAACTCAGACATGGAAGTCGGATTGGAGGCCTCAACATTTAGAGCAATCTCAGATTGCATGTTCCGCACACAGGTTTGAACCGCTTCCTTCTCAGGAATGGGATTGGGATGGCGAGCGGCCAAATTTCTCCATCTTGATATGCATTAATCCACAAGCTCATCGAGATCTTGGGTCAAGGTGAGAAGCTCGATGGTTTGAACCTCTCTCTCGACCTCATAGAAACACTGGTGGAACAGTTTCTCCATTTCTGCCCAAGTAAGTATTGAATTTGGGAAAAGCCTAGCATACCACTAGAAAGCCGGGCCATCGAGGGTTTCAACAAACTGATGGAGAAGGGGTCTATCATCAGTCGCCGTCTCTCAACATGTTTCTTAAAAGTGGTCGATAAGCTGATTTGGGGAGGTGGTTCCATTGAACAAGGGAAACTTCCCTTTCTTTTAATCTGAGGGAAACAACACCTAGTCAATGTATGAAGGGTATGGTTTTTTATAAGGCATTGTACCCTGTATTCCCATAATTTGTCTATTCTTTAATCTATGGGTCACCATAGCATCAATATCTACTTGTGCGATGGGGTGGGTGACAAAACTGTCCTGTGAGGTAGAGGGAAGGGGTTGCCTCAGAGGTGCATCATTTGAGTGATAGGAATCGACCTCATGGTTAGTTGATTGTCGTTTGGCATCTATGCTATCAATCTTCTTCATCATTGCATGCATCATGTCTTCAAACTTGTTCATGCTCTCTTCGTGAGAATCTCCAGGCTCGTTTACAACCATTACACTGGCTGTTTCTCTAGGGAAGTTAGCCTTAGTTCCAGTTGAGGGCTTCTTGTCTTGACGGGTTGCACTTTGGCAGATCGGTCGGCAAGGGATCAATATGCCCTGACTGGACTCAAGTCTTGTATATTGATCACGTGAGGGCTAGTTCTCGACAGTCTTGGGGTCGTTGCTACTGTGTGGCTGGGTCATTTTCTTCAACACTAACCATAGCGCATGGTTTATGGACTTCTTCTTCAGGCTTTATCATCTGAAGAGGGTAGAAGGGGTTCAGGTGAAGAGGGTCATCAGAGCTGGTTGCCACGACCATCTTGGTTGCTTCCCTAGTCAGAATTTACAAACCCCTATCGCGTTTGGATTTGAGGTTTTGATGGACCTCATTCCAGAATTGGGATCGAGACTGCGGCTGGTCGGCCCTTCTTTTGTAAGAAAGAGTTGTTTCTATTAGGTGAAGCAACAGTTGTGAGCCAAGAACTTGGGTCATCTTAGGCCGGGGAGGATGAAGGACTTGATCTCCTATAAAATCTTTGCGTCGAGGTCTATTATGGGCTCCAGAGACATGATCAAGATGACAGGGCTGGTTCAAGATGGCACTCTTAGAGAAGGTCTTCGAGTACCATGGTTGGAGGTGCTTGCTCGAAGGGGGAGAAGCAGGTAAGAGAAGGGTTGACTCATGATGGTGCCTGATTTTGGAGCGAGGGACTGCCTCTACGGAGACGCTTGTGCACCCCTTGAAAAAGGATCATGGGTGACTTTGGGATCAACCCGGGCTCGAGCAGGTGGTCCGGCATTAGGAGGCCAAGAACTGCGAGCAAGTGTTTGTAAGAGAACAGGTGGAAGTTTGCCCCTTACAGGGTGTGCTAGTGTGTGCGGAGTAGGAGGACGAGGGGGTCATCTTCCATGTACTCGGGTTGATGCAGTGATGGCGTTGCCCCGAGTGCTGGGATGTAAAGGCACAACGTATGCAGTACCTGGCCTTGGGAGGCCTGATCTTGGACATTGACTCGAGGTAACATAAAAGTAGCCCCGAGGTGTGGCTCTAGTGGATGACCCACGTGCCTTATAGTGTGTGCCAGAGGTGACGGCCCCAAGGTATCTGCCTCAATGTGGCAAGCCTCTAAGGGTAGAGACTTGTGGTGGTGCAAGAATGTGGGGGTAGCCTTGCAGCAACTCACAAAGGCAATGACAATTTCTTTGCCTTTTATAGTAAGGGATTAGTTAGCCTTCCAACATACCTCGGTAATAGAACCTACAAGTCACTTACCAGTGGCAGCGTGCCTGATGTGAGTGGTAGCAAATGTGCTCCCGATGCAGGGCACCTCGATGGAAGTTCCACTAGGGCAAGGAGAAGTGGAGTTACGGACCTTTAAGTCCCTCCTCACGCCTATCTGAGTTAAGACTTGGGAGCTACGCACTAGGTCTTCACTCAAAAGGAAGGTTGGGAACAAAGTTCGAGGAACTTGTTCCCGAGGAATGCTCGTGAATGCAGGGATCAAAAAATCCTCAATTCAGATAAATGCGTTAAGACTCAACAGCCATGTGGTGTGTGAATACAAAGAAACTATGGAAAAACTAGCCAAACAAGAATGACTCGATGAAGGGGTAGTAAGTCCCCAGTGGAGTCACCAAGCTCGTTAGGTGTTTCGATCTCGCCCTCCGGATCTGGTTGATCGGGCGGCATGCATCTCCACTTTCGGGGAACCTGGGACTTTGAGATCGCTCTCTCGGGAACCTCACTCAGGAGCGAAGGCAGGTATGCCAATGGATGAGAGAGGAATTTAAGGTGGATTTGGGACTTACTCGGGCTGGCTTGCATAGGTGCCCTCTTAGATCACAAAGAAAGCCCCCCAGTCATAAAACAAGTTCCGAATCGCCTCTCTTGGCCTGTATTCTCTTGCTTTTGCAATCACACACACATGGTTAGTTTTACAAGACAAGTGGGATGAAAGAGACCTCACCTTGTCTTTGAACAATTGTACACAGACGTGCACATCCAAAAGAAGAAAAGGGTTAGAGGGTAAGTAAAGGAGGAAGAAAGAGGTAGATTAAAAGAATTTTGACTAAGTGGCGAGACTAACGCAGCAGCTAGATCCGCAAGTGATTGTCCCGTGGTGGTAGCAAGACAGGCACGGTAACTAGCCCGCACAACATAAATACTACTAGACGCCAGAATGATCATCAGCCAGCCTGGCACAATGGCTAGCCTATCGTGGCAGTAAGGCTGGCACGATAACTAAGACCGACTTAACAATAATATTGTTAGACAACAAGACTATCAAGGCAATGTTTGTCTCTGCCTCTCTTTGTTAAATGACAGAGAGAGAGAAGAAAGAAGAGAGAGAAAGAGAAACATGCATAATACTATCGATGTGCATGTGAGAAGAAGACAAGATGAGCAATGAGGGAGAAAGGAAAAAGGGAAATAGGAAAGAGGGAAGAAAAAGGATGAAGAAGAAAGAGAGAGAAGAGAGCAAGGGAACATCGGCAGCGATGAGAGAAAAGATAGGAGAGAACATGGACGACGATGAGCTCCTACCATCCATGACAAAAGGGTAAGAAGAAAGTGAAGACAAGGGTGACAATGACCCTCTGCCGCCCATGATGGAGGAACAAGAAGAGAGAGAAAATATGGGCAGCAATGAGCTTCCACTGCTCATGACAAAGGAACAAGGAGAGAGAGAAACATGGACGACGATGAGCTTCTACCGTCCATGATAGAGGAATAAGAAGAGAGAGAAAACATGGGTGGCAATGAGCTTCTACGGCCCATGACAGAGGAACAAGAAGAAAGAAAACATGGATGGCGATGATCTTCTGCCGTCCATGAAAGAGGAATAAGAAGACACAGAAAACACCAGCGGTAATGAGCTTCCACTGCCCATGATAGAGGAACAAGAAGAGAGAGAAAACATGGACAATAATGAGCTTCTACCGTCCATGACAGAGGAATGAGAAGAAATAGAGAAGACATGGATGGCGATGTGTTTTCACCATCCATGAGAGAGAATAGAAGGAGAGAGAAACATGAGTGACAATGTGCCTCCGCCGTCCATGACAGAAGATTAAGAGAAAGGAGAGGAGACATGGATGACGATGTACTTCTACCATCCATGACAGAGAAAAGGGGGAGAGAGAAAATATGGGCGGTGATGTGCTTCTAACGTTCATGACAGAAGATTAAGAGGAGAGAGAACATGGACGGCGATGTGCTTTTATCGTTCATGATAGAAGGGAAGACAATGAGACTTTGAGAGAGGCCTAGCCCGCCACTTGGCTTAAGGCCCGGCTCGTTGTTCATGTCTCTGAAGCAAGAAGAAATCATGCTAGGCGATAGACTCCACCATGCATGAACAGAAAGGAAAGAGAGAAAAAGCAAAAGAGAGAATGGGAAAGAGAAGAAAGAGACAGGAAAGATAAAAAAAAAGAAGGAAAGTGGATAAAGAAGATCAGAGTAGAAATATGAAAGAAAGATCGACGAGAGGAGACAAAAAGTGATGGATAGAGATAAGTAGAGAAAAAGAGAGATAGAGATGATGAGAGAGAAAGAGAGATGAGAGTAGAGAGAAAGTGAGAGATGAGAGGAAGAGAGAGAAAATTACCTTCACCAAAGGGTACCAAAACTTTTCTTCTCTCTCCTCTCTCTCTCCAAGACATGCTCACAATTTGAATGTGAAAACTCTCAAATGTTATTGATGAGTATTGAATAATCAATGGTCCTTTAACAATTGTGTTTAGCTTGTACTTATAGAATTGGGCCCAAACATGGGTGGATGCCCAAAAACTACCTAAAGTGATGATAACTACAATTTAATTCAATTAAAAAAAATTCTAAAATTTTGTGCAAAAGGACTGTTTTGCTCCAGCCCAACAATGTGTGAAATTTCAAAGCAGTCCTTGATGCTGCTCTAGAATATGTAGGATCTTCCATGGATTGTTCGACATTGCTCTGGTGCCCATTTGACCGAAAGATCATTGTTTTCTTGTAAGGATGGGTATGGCGATCGATTTGATACCAACTTCAACCTATGGATCGTGTTTTTAGGCCATGATCATGCAACTCAAAATTTGGATGAACAATACAAACTTTGGACAGATAGTGTGCTTATTTCTTGATTTTTTTCTTTAGTTTCTTCGCTGAATCACACTGAGCGTGTTGTCATGATCACATGGCAATAAACGTAGCTCGATTTCATATCCGAACAAAGATTTTGTTGACTTGGGATTTTTGCCAGAATTTGAAAATCCAACAGCCACAATTTATAGCAGCTTCGATGCCTCGGCATGTGAAATCTAACCATTCATCGTACATGGCGGTTAGACCAGACATAGCCTCAAACCTTACGCACATAATGCAATAGTTTCGTGTCGATCAGCTATGCGAGCGTCATGATTTGCCTGCTCGAGCGAAGCGTGCCGCTGTTGAATTTTCTACAACTATCTTCCCAAGTCATCAAATTATCTCTAATTTTTCTCTCTGCTCGGGTGTCGTCATGAGTTGTGTCACATATCAAAATGCTCGTCTTGATGAGACGAACATGCTTACCAAATTTAAGAGCAATTAGACTTAGAATGAGTGACGCGCTTTTGAAGTTGCTGCTCGAGACTATGCACGGTAGCCTCCTTTAATGGAGATTAGTGTAGGGAGGCCTCACAGGAATAGCATGCGACCTACCCCTTTTTGGTGTTTTACCCATAACTTTATTTTGAACTGACTAATGAAGCCAAAACTTTACCCGTGGAGTTTTTTGTCCATGCCAGATCCAATGGTGGTGGTCTCACAACTGTTTGATGCACTGAGAATATAGTTCTAGTTACGAGGTCCGTAAGTTAGTGATGAGAAGCAAAAGAAGAAGATGTAGAAGGGTCAGTAAGTGAGGGAATTTTAAGGTCGTTCTCCTCATCGAACTAATCTGGGTAGCTTTTTACGTCATCACTACAATTGGACGTGTGCAAGGAGTCTTTTAGGTCATTTCCTTGCTTAGACCATTGAGGGGTGCTTTTAATGTCGTCACCCTCATTGGACATGCCATGATCAGAAGATGTCCCAGGGATGTCCTCTTGGTGAAATGAGAAAGTAAGGATAATTGTGCCGGGGATAAAGTCCTATAAAGTCGGCAAGGGAGGAAGGGGCTTGAGAAATTCTTGCTCGACTGGCAGTTGAGGAACCTTTTCTTTTGGTGAGCAGCCCTTGGGGCCTGTCTCCTCTTGGTTTCCATGGGAGGTTGTTGATCCATCTTGCTAGGTTTGTGAACAACCCTAGCTTGACGAACTACCTCTCACTTTAAGGACTTGAGTCTGCATCACTTGTGGTAGACTGTCCATGATTGAGAAGTTGAGGGTTCAGCAGGATCTAAATCATCCTTACCCAAGCGTTGTGTCGGGAGACCCTCTCACACCGGTGGAGCAGTGACTTGGGGATCTCTTTAAAAAATGTTACAATCTTCTTGACATCCCTACATTTTTTACGTGATTATGTCGTGGAAACTGGAGCACTCACCCAAGTCATGGCCCCATATCTGATGGTATGGGCACCAATAGTTCTCAGTTCCTTGAGCAAGGTGTTGGGGCTGCCTTGCTATCTTTAGTGTTATGAGGCCTTCTTGAAGCATCATGACGAACAAGGTCTGAAGGAGATCAGGCGCTTCATCTTCCTCGTGGACTATCACTGCATAGGAAGATTCTACTACCCCGAATGCCTTCTTTAGCTCTTCGAGTTTTATCTGACCCTTCTGAATCAGAACCTCGATAAAATTCTTGAGCATGTAGCATTCCCTTATGGAGTGGTTAATCCTCCGATGGTAAGCACAGTAATTTGCAAGGGTTTCAAGACCATCTTGCTTAGGAAACTTGGTCTCAGGCAGCTTGATCATGTTCTGCTCTAGTAGTAATCAGAGTAGTGCGGAAATCCATTCCAATTTAAAAGGGTAGACTTTAATCTTATGCCTGACCCAATAATCATCTCGATTAAGGTTCGCAGGTGGGGGTACCCGGTTGCATGATTACTGCTGCTTTCCTACCTGAGGTGTTGTCTTTACAGTGCATACCCCCTTGGAGAGGTCCAAAGTCAGAGAGGCAGCCTTCTTTGGATCACTCACGGTGATGGCCGCACTAATTATGCCTTTTTACAGATTGCCCAGGGTGTTGGCTCGAGAATTGCCATTATCCCATTTTTTTACCGAGCTTGAAGATTGTTGTCGTGACTCACTTTGGTGGCATGAAAAACTCTCTATGCGAATCGACTTAGAGATTAGCTCTGCAATGGAGGTTGGATTGGAGGCCTCAACATGTAGGGCAATCTCAGGTCGCATGTTTCATGCATAAGTGTGAACTGTTTCTTTCTCAAGCATGGGATTAGGATGGCGAGCAGCCAAATCTCTCCATCTTGCTATGAATTGATCCACGAGTTCGTCAAGTTCCTGAGTCAAAGTGAGAAGCTCGATAGTTTGGACCTCTCTCTCAACCTCATAAAAGCGTTGGTGGAACAGTTTCTCCATTACGTCCCAAGTAGGCACTAAATTTAGGGGAAGCCGAGCATACCACTGAAAGGCCGGGCCACCAAGGGTTTCAACGAACTGATGGAGGAGTCTCCCATCAGTCGTTGTCTCTCGACATGCCACTTGGAAATGGGCAATACGCTGGTTCAGGGATGTCGTACCATTGAACAGGGAAAACTTCCCTTTCTTATAGTCCGAGGGAAATGGAACCTGATCAATGTAAGAGGGGTACGAATTTTGGTAAAGTGTTGTACCCTGTACCAAGGATTTGTCTGTTCTTCAGGCTGTGGGTCACCATTGCGTCGATGTCTGCCTGGGAGAGGGGGTGAGGGACATAATAGTCCTGTGAGGTAGGAGGAGGAGGCTGCCATAGAGCTGCATTGTCCGTGTGATGGGAGTTGGTCTGATGGTTAGTCTAGTGTCGCATGGTTTCCATGCGATCAATCTTCTCCATATTCGCACGGATCATCTATTCGAACGTATCCAAGCATTCTTCTTGAGAGTAGCTAGGTTCATTTACAACCATTTCGCTAACCGTTTATCCGGGGAGTTCAGCCTTATGTGCATTTGAGGGCTTCTGAGCATGGTGAATTGGATGCAGTAAATTGGTCAGCAAGGGCTCGAACTCGAGTTTTGTACGTCGACAGTATGAGAACCGGTTCTCGATGGTCTTGGGACCGTGGCTGGTCATCTTCTATGATGCCAACCACCATGCAGGATTCATGCACCTCTTCGAGCTCTGTCATCTGAAGAGGGTAGAAGGGTTTCTGACAAAGAGAGTTATCAGAACTGGGTTCCCCGACTAATTTAGCGCTTCCCAGGTCAGGATCTGCAAACCCCTGTTGCACTTGACTTTGAGGCTTTGATGGACCTCATGACAAAACTACGATCGGGGCTGCGATTGATCGACCCTTCTTGCATAAGAGAGAGCCCTATCTATTAAGTGAAGCAACGGATGCAGGCCAGGAACTGGGGTTGACTTAGGCTAGGGAGTACAAAGGACTTGATCTCCCATTAGGTCTTTGCCCTGAGCTCTCTTATGGGCTCCAGAGGCATGATCGAATTGACGGGGCTGGTTCAAGAGGGCATTCTTGGGGAAGTTCTACGAATACCAGGGCTTGAGGTGCTTGCCCAAGAGAGGAGGGGTAGGCGGGGGAAGGATCGACTCACAATGACGCTTGAGTCCGGAGTGAGGAGCAACAGTTCGGGAAGGCAGTGCGTGTGCCCCCCTGAAGAAGGATCATGGGTGACATTGGGGTCAACCCAAGCTCGAACAGGTGGCTTGGCCTTAGAAGGCCGAGAGCTACGAGTGGGTTTCTGTAAGGAAACCAGTGGGAGCCTGCCCCGTACAGGGTTCGGTGGTGTGTGCTTAGAGGAAGGACGAGGGGGTTGTCTTCCTTGTATTCGGGTTGGCATAGTAACAATGTTGTCTCGAGTGGTGGAATGCACATGCATGTGCACAGGTTTTGGCCCCAAGAGGTTCTGTCCTTGACAACACTTACTCGACGTAACACAAAGGTTGCCTCGAGGTGTGGCTCGTGTGGATGACCCACGAGCATTAAGGTGTGTGCGTGAGGTGGAGGCACCATGGTCTCCACCTCGATGTGTCGAGCCTCTATGCATAAAGACTCGAGGTGGTGCAGGAATGTACGCGGTGGCCTTGCGGCAACCCACAAGAGAAATGGAAACTTCTTTGCCTTTTGTAGCTAGGGACTGAGCAGCCTTTCATCGTACCTCGGCAATACGACTGACAAGTGACTTGCTAGTGATAGGGTGCATGCTGTGCGTGGTAGCAGATGTGCCACTGATGCAAAGTGCTTCGGTGGGGGTTCCACTAGAGTAAGGAAATGGGGAGTTAGGGACTTTTAAGTCCCTTCTCACACCAATCCAAGTTAAGACCTAGGAGTTGGACACTGGAGCTTTTCTAAAAGGAAAAGTTGGGAATGAAGTTCGAGGAAGTTGTTCCCGAGGGAGGCTAGCGAATGCGAGGATGAGAAAATCCATGATATGGATAAACGGATTAAGGAACCCAGTAGCCATGTGTATGTAGTGCATAAAACAAGAGGAGAGACTAACCAAACAAGGACAATCCGACAAGGGGGTAGTTAATCCCCACTGGAGTCGCTAAGCGGGTTAGATGCCTCAATCTCGCCTTCCAGTTCGGGATGACCTGATAGCATGTGTCTCGGGTTTCAAGAAAAACTTGAAACTTGAGATTGCACTCTTAGGAACCTTGTTAAAGAAGAAGGGTAGGTACACCAACCAGTGAGAGAGGAATTTAATGTGGGGCGGGACACACCTCACCTGGGTTGGGACATACCTGGGTAGCCCCGCAGTCCTACAACTAGTTCGACATCTCCTCCCTTGAACTGTACTCTCCTATTTCTGCAATCAGACATACATGGTTAATTTTACAAGACAAGTGGGCCAAGGGACCCCACTATGTCTTTTGATGAATGTACACAGGCGTGCACATCCAAAAGAAGAAGAGAAGAATAACAGAATAGAGATTGGGGTGAGAAGAGGAAAAGAAAGAGATAGAATAGAAGAAAGGGGAGAGAAGAATTTGATCAAGCGGCTAGACTGACATAGTGGCTAGACCAGTAAGTGATTGACCAGGCGTGGTTGGTTAGGTTCCTCGATCTCGCCTCCCCTAATCTAGGTGATCAGGTAATACGTGTCTCACGTTCAAAAGACCTACGACCTGAGATCTCTCTCCTCATTCACAAAACAAGGGCAAGTGCCCAACTAGTGAGAGAGGAATTTGGGATGTGAGGTGGGGACCAACCTCACCTAGGTCCATGAATTACTCGGGCTAACTCATGTGGGCGCCCTCTTAGATCACGACGGAAAGCCCCCACCTGCTTCAGCTGGTTCGGAATCACCTCCCTTGACTTGCAATCTCCTTGTTTTCTGCACAACACTACTATGGTTAATTTGCAAGACAAGTGAGCCGAAGGACCCACCCTTGTCTTAGGGTAATGCACCTTCATATGGATGAGAAGATGAGAAATTAGGGTGATCAAAAGAAGAGGGGACTAGACAAGGGGACATGACTAGCAAGATAGCTATACCAGTGTAATGACCGACTCGGAGTGGTAGCAAGACAGGCACGGTTACTCAGATCGGAACAACGACAATGCTACTCGAAACCAAGGTTGACATGACTGCCCTAATCTTGTGCAACCGCAAGACGGGCATCGTACTTAGGACCAGCACAGTGGTTATACTATTCGATAGCTAGATCACTATGGCAATGCAAGACTGAGTCTACCCTCAGCTAAGTGAGAAGGGGAGAGAATGAGGAGAAGCCACGAGACTGTAAGGGAAGGAGGTACCGACGGTGCTGGACACCGCTGCTCACAACAAAAGGGGGCACACAGTGAACTACAAGTGGCATTAGGCATCACCATGGGCAACGCGAGATGGCAACATGTCCCTTCGTGGGCGGCGATAAATTCTTGTGAAGAACACGACAATGGTCATGGGATGCAGAGAGGAGCCTGTGCATAGTGATAGGCATCAAGCGTACAGAGGAAGCTCACAGACAGCGATAGGCATTGAGCGCACGAAGAAAGCTCGTGGACTGCAATAGGCACGGAGCGCACAAAGAAAGCTCACGGAAAGGCACCGAACACTTGAAGGGCATTTGTAGACGGCGATAGGCACCGAGCTCACAAAGAAAGCTCACGAACGACGATAGGCATCGAGCTCGCGAATGGAGCTCGCAGACGTTGACAGGTATCGCCAGGATGCTTTACGGGCGACGATAAACAAAATCATCTGCAATGTCGCAAGCGGACGATGACAGGTATGTTGTGACCCCTCACGAGCGGTGATGGGCATCATCGTCTTGGATAGGTGCACAACAGGGTGAGACCTTTGTGAGCGGAAATAAGCATCACTGTCTGTGCTTCTCAAGGAGAGGCAGAGACGAATGACAAGGAGGAGAAGGAAACTTGCACATGGCATTGGTGTTGGCATTGCCATTGCCATGCATGGCCTGTGAAGCCGTAGGAGGGGGAAAGAGGGGAAGGGGCATGCACGACACTGCCACTTCCGTGCATGGGCTCCGAGAGAAGCTCAGACAAAGAAGAAGAAGAAGAAGAAGAAAGAAAAGAAGAGAGAGAAGAAAAAAGGGAAGAAGAAAAGAGAAGAAGAAAGCGAAAGATTTACCTTGAGCTTAGGGGTATCGATCCTAAAGTTTCTCTCGTTTCTCTCTCTCCCTCTCCAAACGTGACCCAATAATGAGAAGAAAGAGGAATCTTTTTAAGCAAAGTTCTCCTTGGCGAATGAATGAAGGGTCTACGTATAATGGTAGTATGTAGTATATATAGAGTTGTACCGAAACATGGGTGGATTGATCAAAATTAAGCCTAATTTCTATAAATTAAGATTTACTGAATTAAAAAAAATAGGAAGATAGGTTGAAAAATGACAAATTTGCCCTTTCTTAACAATTTATAGAATTCCAAAACAATCCTTGTGCTGCCCTATAACGTGCATGACTTTTCATGGATGATTCAAAGTTGTTTTAATGCCCATTTGTCAAAAGATGATTGTTTTCTTGTAGAACTCTGCATGGCGACCGATTTGATACCAACTTCGATCCATGGATTGTGTATTTAGGGCACGATCATGTGACTTGAAATTTGGATGAATATTGGAACTTCAGATCTGTAGTGTGCTCGTTCCTTGATGTTTTTGTGTGATTTATTAGCTATATCACACTTAGCATGTCATCACGATCACGTGGCAACAAACGCCTCTCGATTCCATGTTCGGACGAAGATTTTGCAACTTTGGAGTTTTAACCAGAATTTGTAGTCACTTCATTGGCTTTGTGTGTGGAATCCGACCATTCATCATGTACAGGGTTTGGACATGAGATAGCCTTAGACCTTACGCATAGGATGGAACTAGTTTTATGTCGATCGAGCTTTCTAGCGACATGATTTGGCTACTCGAGCGAGGTGCGACGTTGCTAATTTTCCTGTAAATTTTTTCACCGATCAGCAACTTCTCTCTAGCTTTTCTTTGCGCTTCGGTGTCATCATGGGGTGTACCACATATTGAAACGCTCGTCTTGACGAGTCGAACATGCTCACAAAATTTGAGAATGATCTAACTCAGAACGAGTGAGATATAGGTCTCATAAGTCACTATTGGTGACTATTCCTTTAATGGAGTTGAATTACAGGGTGGCCACATGGAACAGCGTGCAGCTCCTCCGGTTTAGCTCTTTCGCCTATAATTTCTTCTTGCAATGTTTATTTGAGCTGAAATTTGACCCCTGAGGGTTTCAACAGTGTTAGATTCAATGGCAATGATCCCAAAGAAATTTAACGCACCGAAAACATAATTCTAGTTATAGGGTCTAGTTCAGGGTGCTAGAGGCTGATTTTGTCAAAATTGTTTCTCAGTCTCCACTGCCTTATATGTCGAAATGCAACAAAACTTAGTAGGATACTTTTGAGAGTCTTTATAAAGATCTTGACCAGTTCTGGGGCTATTATGAGATTATCGAAATTTTTACTATTAGTTAAACTTTTTTGACTAGCTTCTCCCTTTATTCTGCATCGAGGACCAAGGTGCTGACAAATGTCTTCAAATAGTTTGCCCCACTGAATATTGTTCTTTGAGAGAAATGAGAGGGACAACATCCAGAAAGGATGCTCAGACGTTTATATGCAATGTATTGGTCCATTTGTGGAGACATTAGGGCGAGAAGAGACTTTTTGAGGGATCTGCAGAAGTCCTCACCCTCAAGGGACTATTTACAATTTTGACAGCTTGAGGATTTTGTAGGGACCTCATTGGTCAGAATCGGGTCTATTTGGCAGCTAAGTGCTGTGAACCTTTAGTTGACATTGTTTGCTGCTACATCAGGTTTACTTTTGATGATAAGGGTATATCTGTAAGTCCCATCCAGCGGGGTCTAGTTGGGGGCTTCTGACCTGTCCTGAAGATCTAAGCCTGTCGGCTAGGGGGAATTTTAGTGAGGCGGCCTCCTGGACCCCATCCTGCCAGAGCCAATTGAGGGGTTTTTATTGGCCTATCCCTAAGATCTAGGCCTGTCAACTAAGGACGGTTTTTGGCAAGGCATCACCCTGAAGTCTCCAGCAGGTTGGGTCCTGGCTTTGTCAGTTTCTTACCTTCGTGATGGTCTTTAGCATTTTCAAGGGATCTTTCGATCATCATCCTCACCCTCAAGGACTCTCTTTATTTTTGGAGTTGAAGTGTGTGAGATGTTATGAGACTCTCACTCCCGAGTGAGCCATTTTATGTTGTGATTTGATGCTGATGGTTTAGGATTTTATGTAGACCTGATTAGCTAGGATTATGATTGTTTGACGATTGGTTGTCGGTTGAGGCTGAGGCTGTGGTGCCGCGTCAACCTAGTTTTTGTTAGTCCAAGCGCCCTTTGTGGGTTTTCACCTGGACTGGGGAAGTGGCATCATAGAGACAGTTTTCACTAACCTCCCTTAGTTTTGGGCTCTTTTACCCATGACCTCGTGATCATCTCCACCCTTTTCATCTATTTTTTTTCACGGTGCCCTTTTGGGGTTTTCACCGTGCCTGCGTTTTTATTCACGACACTTTTTTACTCATGGTTTCGTGATCATGCCTGTCCGTCATTTTTACTCATGGCGCTCCCTTGTCCAGGTATACACCGTGCCTGTTTTTTTTGTGAACACGTGTTTAGGGTCACCTTCGAGACCTTTGTGAAGCCTTTTAACTTCATGCGGCTAAGACATGCACTATAATTTAGGGTCATATAGCTGGACCTTAGTGGTGATGAATGACAGTTTGTGGAGGTCATGAAGTGAGTATAGTGGTGGTTTTAACTCACTTTGCGGAGCTGGCAGAGGCTACCTATGAAAGATGGATGATGTGTGAATGGTGGATGAAAAGTGGTGACACACTAGCTGACGATGAGTATGGATGGTGGAATTGTTTGATTTTTTATGAGCATGGGTGAAACTCATTGGGGAATGATGGATGATGGTAATGAAGTGAATGGATTCACTAGGGAAGCAATGACGGTGGTGTGCACACACGAACGGGTCGGTTAGGGAAGGTGTGCGTGAAGATGCGAGTATTGAGCATGTGCGTACATGTGGGGGCATCTTTAAGGTCATGCCTCTTGGATTTGGGAAAATCATTTTAACATCATACGGCCAGGACGTGCACTAATTTTTAAGGTCAGATAGCTTGGACCATGGCTATGTCGTTTAAAGTCATACAACTAGGATCATGCAGTTTAAGGTCGTGCAACTTGACCTTTGCTACAGTTTAAGGTCATATAGTTTGGACCATGCAGTTTTAGAGTCGTGCACTTGGACCATGGCTGTGCAGTTTAAGGTCATGCAGCATAGACCATCGTGCGGGTCGCCATGTAGGTGAAACTCCATGGGGGATAGGTCTATGGACAATAATATGACTCCCTGGGGATAAAAATAGCAAAGGCTATACATGAGCAGAGAGCTTTATATTAAGATCGAACTTCACTGGCGATTAAGAGGGAGAGTATGACTCCCTGGGGATGATGGGTAATGGTATGCATATAACTCTGCTGAGAATGACAAGCCAGAGCGCAGATGCAACCCTACTAAGGGTTGAAAGGATAAGAATGTTCCTAACTCCCTAGAGATAATGGGTCGCAATATGTTTTGACTCCTACTGGGGATGTTGATGTGAAACAGACCCTCTGGGGATTGAAGGGGTAAGTGCGACCCCCTTTTTTTTTTGCATACACCTAACTCCACTGAGGATGTTGATGAAATACACCTAGCAAAGAAGTGGTCCATCTAGTTAAAGTTATGCGTATGAAGTATTTGCCACGTCGTGCGTTACAGTTTTAAGGTCTTGTAGCTTGGACCATGGCTATGCAGTTTAAAGTCTTACAGTTAGGACCATGCAGGTTAAGGTCGTGCAACTAGACCTTCGCTACAGTTTAAGGTCATGTAGTTTGGACCATGGTGCTAAGCCTTTTAACGTCATGCGGCAAGGAGGTGCACTATGGTTTAAGGTCATACAACTGGACTATGGTCGTGCAATTTAGAGTCATGCAACGAGGACCATGCAGTTTAAGGTCGTGCAAGTAGACCTCCGCTACTGCTCGAGGTCATATACTTTGGACCATGCAGTTTAGGGTCGTGCACCTAAACCATGGCTGTGCAGTTTAAGGTCATGCTGCATGGACCAAGGCTATGCAGTTTAAAGTCATGCAACATGAACCTAAGGCTATGCAGTTAAAGGTCATGCAGCATAGACCAAGGCTAAGCAATTGAAGGTCATGCAGCACTGACCAAGGCTATGCAGTTTAAGGTCATGCAGTATGGATCATTGTGTGGGGAGAAAGTGACTCCATGGGGAATAAAGACATAATTGGGGGCTTGACTTCCTAAGGAGTGAGGCTTTGGTGCATGGAATGAACTTCCTGAGGAGACGATGGTCTGGACGGGAGTGCCATGGCATGCCACGGTACTAAATCTTAGATGGTGCACATGGCATTAGACCTTGAGTGAAGCACACGGCGTTAACGACTTGGTGAGGCACGCGACGTTATCTCCTTGACGAAGTGCTTGGCGATTGCTCCTTGATGAAGCACGAGGCGATAGCTCCTTGATGAAGCACGCTGTGAAAGCTCCTTGACAAAGCGCGCAACCATTGCCTTTAGGCGAAGCGAGCGGTGATAGGTCCTTGACGAAGCGCGTGGCGATAGCTCCTTGATGAGGCACGTGGCAATAACCCCTTCGGGTTACGTCGTGGAGACTGATAGTCTTCTCGTTGCAGGAGTCTTAGCAGCACTTCTTAGGCCTAGCTTGAGTGGGTTGCATGGCATAATGATGGACAAGCTTCGTCAGGGCAAGTAGAGGCTAAAGGGTCTGCCTCTTACTGAACTTAGTGGTGCAATCCAGCAGTTGAGGCAGGTCACCCTTGCAAGGGGAATACCAGAGATCATCCCTTTCTTTGATGGCGTCGTAAATGAACTAGAAGGGTGGAGAACAAAGGCCTTGCACGAAGAAGCAATTGCACAGTGGTTGGAGGGAACACAGTTACCTCCTTTGGAGTCCTCACTCAAGCGCTACCAAAAACTAGTAGAAGCTCAATTGCAATAGAAAGATGTTGCGGTCTCCCAAAGATCGGACCTCGCTGAGGAGGTCATCACCCACCACCGCAAGGTGATGGCTTTGAGGGCGAAGATATTAGAGCTGACACAAAAGGTTGCTAAGCGGGAGAAGGAGACTGTGGCATGGAAAGCAAAGGACAAGGTGCTTCTTGATAACATTTTGGCCCTCGAGTAGTCCTTGAAAGAAGGGACCGCCTTGATGGAGCATGAGGAGGAGCTGGTGGCAGAGTTAAAGGGCAAAATCGAGCGGGTGAAGGTATCAGCTACAATATACAGAGAGAAGATCAATGAAGCAATTGATCAATTTTGACCATGGCTTCTTCCTCTTTTTCTTTTCATTTCTTCTTATTGAAAAGAAAAGAAGCTGGTAATTCCCTCTTGATTTATGAATGGAACAATTCGTTTTTCTTTCTTGTGCGGCATGAATTTTGTTCTTCCTTTTCTTTTTTATTGCCTTTGTCCTCTCACCGTGTGAGAAAGAAAAGGATATCCCATTCCTTGCTTCGTCTTCTGACAGCTTGTCGTGGCTTCAATGACCTCGAATGGGGGAGAAGTTGCTTCCTCACCCCCCAGTGTTTGATTGGATAGCGGCTCATAATTCATCGCTCGCATGATTTGGTGAGCATGTTCGCTGTAAATACTCCAATCTGGGGGAGCCTTGGCTTTGATTCGAGGTGCATTGCTTTTGAGCTCGTCATAAGTCTTAGTCTCAGGCACAAACTCCTTCAAGTGCTTTGGAGCAACGTGCATAACCTCCAACTAATTCTAGAGGCTATGAACCTCACTTCTCATCTCTGCCATGGGGTCTTGTTCTTGAGAGCTAGAGGGCTAACTCTTGTCCACCTGTACCTCTTTGGGAGCCTTTAAGAGATGTAAGACCTTCTCTTGGCCGCTGGTGATCCCCTTGTTCAAGTAAGATGGAATTTGGAGTACCTTCCTTGGTGGTTGGTGAGTCAATTCTTCTTCTAAAAGAGTGTGGGGACAAGCAGAACCTTTTGCTGGTCCGACGTATAGGTGACCCTCGGTGCCGAAAGGTCTTCCTTTAGGGTTTCCTCAGTCTCAGGAGTTGCTTCTAGCTCACCCTTTTGTTTTGATGAATTAGAAGTACAGGGGGAAGCTTCATCTTTGCGGGATGGCGGCATGACCTCGGAGAGGTGGCAAGGTATACTTGGGTAGATAGGAGTCAAAGGGAGGATCTTTCCTTGTCTAAACATGTTCGTTTTTTCAACATCATCATGAGACGAGGGTCCTGTCTCTCTCACAGGCTTCCAATCATCATCCTTTGACTTTTCTGGTGTTGGAAGGTCTATGTAATAGTACTTAGCATCGACATACTGAGTCTCAACTACAGGGAACGACCTCTTATCTGCGTAGACCATGTGTTGTCTCCCATCTCGACTGTACTTGAATCATTAGTGGAGTGTGTAAGGAACCACCCCCTGATGGTGAAGCCAAGGGCAGATGAGGAGGACATTGCAAGACATATCGGTGTCGATTACATGAAAGTGAGCATAGATGTTGATGTCACCGAACTTGAGGCGAAGACGAACTGTCCCAACCAGCTTTTCTCTTGATTGGTTTAATCCTTGCCCGGTGATGTGGGTAGGAGTGAGGCCGTCAGATCCTAATCCTAATGGAGTGAGGATCCTTCCTGGAATCAGGTTGACTGCCGACCCTCCATCCAGTATGATTCGATCGATAGGGCAAGCATGTAATTCACCATTCACCAAGAAGGGGCGATTGTTAAATTTTCTTCTCAACTGAAGGTCATCTTCAGAAACAGAGATTGCGAAGCACCCACTCAGGATGGCTGGGTCAACCTCAATAGACTCCACTTCAGTCTCATACACCTCTGGGTTATAAAGAACTTGCACCAGGGCCATACGATAGCCTCTAGACAACATAAGGGCATCATTGATACGTAGAACGGCTGGAAGATTTCTCAAGTGCCCAATTATGTCATATTTCACTTTATCCTCATTAGTCTTCTGTGTTCCTGATCTAGTCACTAGTGTAAGTCGTAGGGTAAGTTTAGGAACAGTCTTTGGTTGACTTTTGGTTTGTGACACTGGCTGACTTTGTTGCTCAGCCGGTGC
This sequence comes from Amborella trichopoda, assembly GCF_054954075.1. Lineage (NCBI taxonomy): Eukaryota > Viridiplantae > Streptophyta > Magnoliopsida > Amborellales > Amborellaceae > Amborella > Amborella trichopoda. The sequence goes on along the minus strand of NC_142337.1, from coordinate 27,051,726 downwards.
AGTCTGGGTTGATGGGGAAGTAATAAGGATTTGTATTAGGGATGTAGAGGTTTGAGGTTGAGGCTTCAAGAAAAGTGAAGGATCAGGAAACTTAAGGACCTTGAACTTTTGAGGGGTGGGTTGCAAGTTCTTTCCCGGTCCCGGGTTCATTTTCCCTATGCTGGATGGTACTTCCACGATCTGCACCTTATGGGAGGCCTCTTTTGAAGAGTAGCTTGAAGATGGCTCGGTTTTAGCTCGGGTTGTCAAGGCATCAGTGACAGTCGAGAATGTAGCCACCTAGGCCATCATCTTTCTTAGGTGCTTCCACTATGACTTGCTGATGTTGGTACCTTTGAGCTCTCTATTTAGAGTGTCGAAGTTACCCAGCTGCACCGGTGGAAGAAATAGCAAAGGAGGGAGGAGAAGAAGAGTTAGAATGTTCTGGGCAGCGTTCTACGTTGTCACCAGAATTGGACGTGCGCCTGGGGTATTTTAGGTCTAGCTCCGGCGTTGACCGTTGGATGGTGCTTTTAGCATCATCACCCTCATTGGATAGATCCCGAGCTGTTGGTGACTCAAGGAGGTCCGCCTGATTGGATGATAGGATAAGGCAGGTTACGCCCGAGATGAAGTCTTGTAAGGTTGACAATGGAGGAAGGGGCCTGAAGAATTCTTCCTTAACTGGTGGCTGACGGATGTGGTTCCTTCGACAAGCTGACCTGGGTGCTCGTCTCCTTCTTGATCCGTGAGGAGGTGTTTGGTCCGCTTTATCAGAGTGATGAGTAGTCCTAGCATGATGGACTTCCTCATGCTTCAGGGATTTGAGCCTACTTCAACCATGGAAGAATTCCCAGGGCTAAGAAGTCGAGGGCTCTGAATGGGCCAGTGTATGCTCATAGGGGACCTGTAGCGGGGTTTCTTATTAAATGGGAGCGATGGCTTGGAAGCGTTCTGGGAGGGCGACATAAACAATGTGGCCTTTCTGTACCTTCTCAGCAACTACAGCTTCAAACCCAGAGCATTCTTTCTGCTCGTGATACTTGGTGATATGGGCACCAGAGGTCTTTTGTTCCTTGGGCAAGATGCCTCGGCTGCCTAACAGGCTTGGGTGTGACAAGACCCTGTTGGACCATTATCTCGAAGAAGTCCTACAGAGGGTCTAGCTCAGTGCTTCTTGGGGCGGGTGTCAGGAGTTCTTCTTGCACTGGTGGAAGAGGGACTTGAGGGTGTCCTTTTAGGTTACCATGAACATCCTAGCATTATCGCATCTTCTGTGCAAAGAGCTCATGGAAGCCGGTGCATTCGCTCAGGTCGTGGCCTCATGTCTGGTGATACGCGCACCAGAGGTTCTCAGTTCCTGGAGGCAGGAACTGTGGATGCCTTGTCTGCTTGAGCGTGACAAGTCCTTCTTCGAGCATATGGAGAATAGTGTACAGAGGATAGCGGGTGCCTCGTCACCTCTTTTATTGTCACTATGTGAGAAGCTTCAGTTGCCCCAAACGCCTTCTTTAACTCTTTGTTAGTGTCTTTGATAAGGGATTCGATAGTGTCTTTGAGCATATAGCAGTTCTAAGTGGGGTGGCCTACTTTCTTGTGATAGTCACAGTACCTCTCGTGTGTCTCCTGTTCAACTTGTTCTTCAGTGTTGACTTCTGGTCGCTGGATCATGTTTTGCTCCATTAGTAGTCGAAGCAGTGCAGGAACCCACTCCTTGTCAAAAGGATAGACCTTGTTCTGGTGCTAGAACTAGTAGTCACTTCAATTAATATTTTTAGGAGGCAGAACCCGGTTATATGACTGCTGCTTGGCCCCGTCCTGAGATGTTTGTGCCTTGGAGAGGTCTAGGGTTTGAGGGGCAACATTCTTAGTGTCAATCATGGTGACAGCCGCACTGATCCCCGGTTTTTGCTCGTTGCCCCAATTGTTGAAGTGAGAGTTTGAGCTAGAGGGTTGCTGACTAGATCCACCATGGTTCTTAGACAAACCTTCTATACGAACTGCTTTAGAGATGAGCTCTGACATGGAGGTTGGATTGGAGGCCTCAACATGCAGAGTGATCTCGGGCAGCATAATTCATATGCAGGTTTGAACTGCTTCTTTTTCAGTCATGGGAGTGGCATGAAAGGTTGCCAACTCTCTCCATCGGGCGATGAACTTGTCAACAGGGTCTTGAGTTAGAGTGAGGAGCTTGATGGTCTCCACATTTCTCTAGACTTTGTAGAAGTGTTGGTAAAACAACTGCTCCATTTCTTACAATGTGTGAACCGAGTTTGGAGGCAGCCGAGCATACCACTAGAAGGTTGGCCCTTCGAGAGTCTCGAAGAACTGACGGAGGAGGAATCACTCTTCAGTTACTGTCTCTCGACAAGTCGCTTGGAAGTGAGCAGTATGTTGGTGCAAGGATGTAGTACCATTGAACTGGGGGACCTTCCCTTTTTGATAGTTTGGGGCAAATAGCACTTGGTCGATGTATGAGGGATACGTCTTTTGGTAAAGCAGTGCCTCTTACATGCCCCGGACCTTGTTCTTGAGACTGTGGGTCACCATGGCATCTATATCAGCTTGTGAAACCGTGTAGGAAGCAGAGCTGTCTTGGGAGACCTGTGGGGGAGTTTTCCTGGGAACGATGTCTTAACCAGATGGGGGATCGGTCTCATGGTGAGAGAAGGGGACTTGAAGGCTTCTAGGCATTTCATCTGTTCGAGGATGGACTATATCATTATCTTGAACCTGTTCATCCGCTCTTCTTAGGCGTCGTCCAGCTAGCTGATCACCATGACACTGACCGTTTCTTCTGGAGGGTCAGAGCCAGGTGGAGTAGTAGACTGCTGGGGTTATCGAGTCATGTGTGGCAAGTCGGTCTATAGAGGCTCAGCATGTTGCGCCTAGACTCAAGCCTTGTACGCCAACCTTGTGAGGACCGGTTTTCGACGGTCTTATGACCGTGGCTTCTGAGCAGTGATCATCAAGCACTATTCTTGGACCTGCTCAGGTTCTAAAATTTGAAGAGGGAAAAAGGGATTATGAGGTAGGAGGTCACCAAGTGTGGGGACCTCAACTGCCTTAGAGGCTTCTCTGGTCCGGATCTACATGCCTCTCTTATGTTAAATCTTGAGGCAATTGTGGACTCCATCACAGAACCATGCCTGAGATTTGGACTGCCCAGCTTTTCTTGAGCATGAGAGGGTTATGCTTATTAATTGGAGAAGAGAATGGGGTTCAAGGATAGCAGGCAACTTGGGTTTCTGCCTTGGAGGCTAGAAGCCTCTGTCTGACATCAGGCCGTTACCTTGAATTCCCTTGTGGGGCCCGGGTGCATGTCTGACCTGGGGCGGCTGACTCAAGATGATACCCTTAGGGAAAACCTTTGAGTATCAGGTCTCGAGGTACTTACCTGGTGAACAGGGAGTGAAAAAATAAAGAGCTGGTTCATGACTCCGCCTGAGTCAGGATCGGGGAGGAACTTGCAAAGTCAGTGCGTGTGCACCTTTAGGGTTAGCCGTCCGGGTGACTTGGGGGTTAGCCTGCTCAACTGGTTCCACCTTAGGAGGTCAAGACCCACGTGCTTGTGTCTGTGAGGGATCGGGTAGGAACCTATCTCTCACAGGGTGAAGCTGTGTGCGATGAGAGGGTAGACAGAGCAGTCGGTCCTCATGTGCTTGACCAAGTGCAGAACTGGCGCTTCCTCGAGCTGTGGGATGCATGTCGCATAGGGTTTTTCCTGAGAAGGCCTAGCCTTGAACTCAAGTTCAACCAGCATGAAAGTTGCCCCGCGGTGTGGCTCGAGTGGGTGGACCACGGGCCTTTAGGTGTGTACAAGAGGTGGAGGCCGTATGGTCTCCGCCTCGGTGTGTCAAGCCTCTAGGTATAAAGGTTTAGAGCAGTGAGGGAGTTCGGGGGGTAGCCTTACGGCAACCCTCAGAAGCTATGGAAACTCGCTTGCCTTTCACGAAAGTGGATAGGGCAGCCTTCTGGCGTACCATAGCAATATGGCTGGAAAGGGACTTACCAGTAGCAGGGTGCGTGTTGTGTGCAGTAACGGATGTGCGACCAATGCAAGGGGCTTTGGTAGAGGGTCCACCAGGGCGAGGAAGTGGGGAGTCAGGGAGCTTTATGTCCCTTCTCACACCAACCTAGGAAAGCACCTGGGAGCCGGACAATGAGTCTTGACTCAGAAGGAGTGTAGGGAAGGGGGCAACTTAGGATAGTCATGAGCGCAGGGATGAGAAAATCCTCGATTCGAATGAACGGGTTGAATAACTTAAATGCCATAGAAAGTAGTGCAGAAAGTAAAAGGTGATACTGATCAAACTAGAGTGAACCGACAAAGGGGTAATAAGTCCAAAGTGGAGTCTCCAAGTAGGTAAAGTGCCTCGATCTTGCCTCCCCTGATCTTGGTGATCGGGTGACACGTGTCTTGGGTTCGAAAGACCTGAGACCTGAGATCGCTCTCTCGGCAACCTCATTAACAGATCAAGGGCAAGTGTCCAACTAGTGAGAGAGGAATTTTGGATGTGAGGTGGGGACCAACCTCACTTGGATCCGTAACTTACTCGGGCTGACTCGTACGAGCACCCTCTTAGATCATGACAAAAAGCCCCCCACCTGCTTCAGCTGGTTCAGAATCGCCTCCCTAGACCTACAATCTCCTTGTTCTCTGCACAACACTACTATGGTTAATTTACAAGACAAGCGGGTCGAATGACCAACCCTTGTCTGAGGGCAATGCACCTTCATATGGATGAGAAGGTCAGAAATTAGGGTCATGAAAAGAAGAAGGGACTCGACAAGGGGACGAGACTAGTTGGAAAGCTTGATCAGTACAATGACTGACTCGGAGTGGTAGCAAGATGGGCACGGTAACTCCGGCCAACACGATGGCAATACTACTCGAAATCAAGGTCGACTTGACTGTCCTAATCTAGTGTGGCAGTATGACGGGCATGATACTAAGGACCAGCACAGCGGCAATAATGTTCGACAGCCAAATCGCTATGGCAACGCTAGACCGAGTCCACCGTCAGCCAAGTGAGAAGGGGAGAGAATGAGTATGGCTTAAGACGACAAGGGAAGGAGGTCCCGACGGCGCTGGACACCACTGCTCATGGAAAATGGGGGTAAAGAGTGAACTACAAGTGGCATTAGGCATCGCCATGGGCAACGAGATAAGGCAGCATGTCCCTTCACCGGTGGCGATAACGTCTTGTGTAGTGCACGACTATGGTCGTGACGCAGAGAGGATCCTACACATGACGATAGGCACCGAGCTCAAGGAGGAAGCTGGCGGACGACGATAGGCATCGAGCGCATGAAGAAAGCTCGTGGACGGTGATAGGCACTGAGCACACGAAGAAATCTTGCGGACAGTGATAGACACTGAGTGTGGGAAGGAAGCTCGCGGATGATGATAGGCACCGAGAGCACGAAGAAAGCTAAAGGATGGCGATAGGCACCGAGCACATGAAGGGAGCTCATGGACGACGATAAGTATAACCAGGATACTTTACAGGCGATGATAAACATCGCCATCTGTAATAGGCAGAGGGCGTGAAAGAAGCTAACGGATGGCGACAAGTATTGCCAAAACCTTTCGTGGGCGGCGATGGACATCGTCGTCTGTGATAAGCATACAACAAGGCGGTAATAGGCATCGCTGTCTGTGCTTCACGCGGAGAGGCAGAGACGAATGAAGAGGAAGAGAAGGCAACTTGCACATGGCGCTGCCATTGCCATGCACGACCTGTGAAGCCACAGGAAGGGGAAAGAGGGAAAGAGGCATGCACAACACTGCCACTATTATGCATGGCCTCCTAAAGAAGCTCAGACGAAGAAGAAGAAGAAGAACAAAGAAAAGAAGAGAGAGAAGAAGAAAGGGAAGAAGAAAAGAAATGAAGAGAGAGAAAGATTTACCTTGAGCTTAGGGGTACCAATAAAAAATTTTCTCTCTCCTTTCTCTCTCTCCAAACGTGATTGAACAATGAGAAGAAAGAGAAATCTTATTAAGCAAAGTTCTCCTTTGCGAAAAAATGAGGAGTCTACGTATAATGGTAGTACGTGTTATATATAGAGTTGTGCCCAAACATGGGTGGATTGATCAAAACTAAACCTATTTGCTGTAAATTAAGATTTAACTGAATTAAGACAAATAGGAAAATAGGGTGAAAAATGACAGAGTTGCCCCTTCTTAACAATTTGTGGAATTTCAAAACAGTCCCTGTGCTGCCATAGAACGTGCATGATTTTTCATGGATAATCTAGGGTTGTTTTGATGCCCGTTTGATCGAAACATGATTATTTTCTTGTAGCGCTCGGCATGGCGATCGATTTGATACCAACTTCGAGCCATGGATCGTGTTTTTAGGGCACGATCATGCGACTTGAAATTTTGATGAATCTTAGAACTTCGGATCGATAGTGTGCTTATTCCTTACAGTGTTTTCTGTGATTTCTTTGCTGGATCACACTGAGCATGCCGTCAAGATCATGTGACAACAAAAGCAGCTCGATTTCGTGATTGGAAGAAGATTTTGTAACTTTGGAGTTTTGGCTGAAATCTAGAATTTCGGCACCAGAATTTGCAGTCACTTCATCGGCTTAGAGTGCGGAATCCGACCGTTCATCATTTACGGGGCTCGGACTGGAGATAGCCCTAGACCGTATGCACGCGATGGAACTAGTTTCACATTTATCGGACTCATGCGTGGTGTGATTTGGCTGCTCGAGCGAGGTACGATGCTGATGATTTTCCTGCAACTTTATTCACGGATCTGCAACTTCTCTTTATATTTTCTTAGTGGTCGAGCGTCATCACGGGGCGTGCCGCATATCGAAACGCTCATCTCGATGAGACGAACACACTCACAAAATTTGAGCATGATCCGACTTGGACCGAGTAAGATATTGGTCTCGTAAGTCACTGTTCGTGACTGTCCCTTTAATGGATTTGAGTTGCTGGGTGGTCACAGGGGAATAGCGTGTGGCTGCTCCTGTTGCATTCTTTCGCCTATAACTTCTTCTTGCAATAGCCGTTTAAGATGAAATTTGATCTCTAAGGGTTTTTAACCTTGTCGGATCTATTGGCAATGGTTCCACAGTAATTTGGCGCATCGAAAACATAGTTCTAGTTATAGGGTCCGTTTCAGGGAGCTAGAGGCTGATTCTTCTGAAATTATTTCTCAGTCTGCACTTCTTTAGACATATCAGAATGTGAAGAAACTTGGCAGGAGACTTTTGAGAGTCCTTATGAAGACCTTGATCAGTTATGGGGCCATTCTGAGACTGTGGAAGTTCCACTTTTGTTAGGCTTTATTGACCGGCTACTCCCTTTATTCCGCATCGGGGACCATGGTGCTGAAAAATGTCTTCAAACAATGGTAGTTAACTCAGATCGACAAAACAATAGTATTACTAAATGATAGACCAAATATTGACCAGCTTGGCACAATAGCTAGCTTGTCGTGGCAGTAAGACGAGCACGGTGACTCAGACAGGCACGATGGCATTAATGCTAGATGACAAGCATATTGTGATAGTGTTAATCTTAACCACTTTGGGTCAAACGAGAGAGGAAGAAAGAAGAAAGAGAAATGAGAAAGAGGAAAAAGGGAAAATAGAAGAAGAGATAAGGAGAAGAAAAGAGAAGAAAGACTAAAGAGATAAAAGAAAAGGAAGGAAGAGATAAAAAAGAAGAAGAAGAGAAGAAGACGGTAGAAGAAAGGAGAAGAGATAAAAAAGAAGAAGAAGAGAAGAAGACGGTAGAAGAAAGGAGAAGAGATAAAAAAGAAGAAGAAGAGAAGAAGACGGTAGAAGAAAGGAGGAGAGAGGAGGAGACGAGAAAAAGATGAAGAAGAAAGAAAATAGAGAGGGAAGAGAAGAGAGAAAGAAAGGAGAGAAAAGAGGATGGAAAGAGGGGATAGAAAGAAAGAAGAAGAGAGAGAAGGAAGAGGAAAGAGAGAGAAAGACAGAGAGAAGGAAGAGAAAGAAGAGAGAAAAGAGAAAGAAACATAGACGGTGATGGGGCTCCACCATCCATGAAAGGAGAGAGAAGAGAAAGAAACATGAATGACGATGGGCTTTCGCCATCCATGATAGGAGAGAGCGAAGATAAAGAAACTTGAACGGCGATGGGCTTCCACCGTCTATGACAGGAGAGAGAGAATAAAAAGAAACATGGACGACCATGGGCTTCTGTCTTCCATGACAAAAGGAAAAAGAGAGAAAAAACATGCACGACGATCAACTTCCACTGTCCATGACCGGAGAGAGAGAAGAGAAAGAAACATGGACGGCGATGGGCTTCTGCCATCCATGACAGGAGAGAGAGAAGCAAAAGAAACATGGACAGTGATGGGCTCCTATCATCATGACAAGAGTGAGAGAAGAGAAAGAAACATGGACGACGATGGGCTTCCACCGTCCATGACAAGAGAGAGAGAGGAGAAAGAAACATGGACAGTGATGAGCTTCCATTGTTCATGACAAGAGAGAGAGAGGAGAAAGAAACATGGATGGCGATGGGCTTTCACCATCTAAGACAAAAGGAACAAGACAGAAAATATGTTCAGCGATGGGATTCTGCCATCCATGATAAAAGGGAGAGGAGAGAGAAAACATGGAAGGTGATGGGCTTAAGAGAGAAAACATCGATGGCAATGGCCTTCTGTCATCCATGACAAAGGAAATAAGAGAAAGAAAACATGGACGGCGACGAGTCTCCACCATCCATGATAGAGGGAAGAAGAGACAGAAAACATGGACTACAATGGGTTTCTGTTGTCCATGATAGGAGAGAGAAAACATGGACAACGATGGGCTTGCACCATCCATGACATAGGAAGAAACTCAGACAGAGGACCGACCCATCACTCGGGTTAGGGCCCAGCTCATTGTGTGTGTTTTAAAGGTGGACATCATGCCCGGTGATAGGCTCCGCCATGTATGAATGGTGAAGAGAGAGAATGGAAAGAATAAGGAGCAAGAAAGAAGAGAAAAAGTACGAAGGAAAGGGAAGAAGATCAGGAGAGATGGAGGAAGGATTAGGAAAGAATGAAGGGTGAGTAAGGACAGAAAGGAGAGAAAAACAAGAAAGAAGAAGATGAAAGACACGCACGGTGATGGCCCACTACCGTGCATGTTGAGAGAAGAGAGAGAAAGAAGGAGGAAGAGAGAGCAAGATAGAGATGAGGGAAGGAGAGAGAAAGAGAAAGATGAGAGAAATATGAGGAGAGAGATGAAGGGAGATGAGAGGAGGAGAGAGAAAGAGAGATGAGAGGAGAGAGAAAGAAGAGGAGAGAGAAAAAAGAGTAGAGAGAAAGAGATATGAGAGGAGGAGAGAGAAGAGAGAGATGAGAGGAGGAGAGAGAAAGTTACCTAATTGAAGGGTATCAAACTTTTTCTTCTCTCCTCTCTCTCTCTCTCCAAGACGTGCCCACAATCTCAATGTAAAAATCTCTAATTTTATTCATCAGTGTGGAACCTTTTATAATTAGGTTTAGTATGTATTTATAGAATCGGGCCTAAACAAGGGTGGATGCCCAAAATCAAGCCTAATTGAAGATAATTACAATTTATTTGAATTAAAGAAAGATAAAAAAATGGGTACAAAATGATGTTTTTTCCCTAGCCCAATAATACATGGAATTTCAAAACAGTCCCAATTGCTGCCCTAGAATATGTGTGATCTTTCATCGATGATTCAGGGTTGCTCCAGTGCCTGTTTTGCCGAAAGATGATTACTTTCTCATTGGGCTAGGCATGACGTACGATTTTATACCTACTTTGAGAGACAAATCACGTTTTTAGGTCACGATCACGCAACTTGAAATTTGCATGAATCTCGAAAACTTCTTATCGATAGCGCGCTCGTTTCTTGAAGTCTGAATTGTACTGAGCATGCCGTCACAATCGTATTGTAACAAACAGAGCTCAATTTTTACCGGATCCTGAAATCTGACAGCCGAAATTTGCAGCAACTTTATCGGCTTCATGTGAAATCTGATCGTTCATAACATGTCGGGTTCGAACCAGACAAAGCCCTGCACCTTACGCGCACGATGGAATTGATTTCATGTCAATCAGGTGTGCGAGCGTCGAATTGCCACTCAAACGAGAGGTGTCGTTGCTGAATTTTCTACAACTTTTAGCACGAATCGTGAACTTCTCTCTAGTTTTCCTCCTTACTCAAGCATCGTCACAAGGCGTGCCACATATCAAAAAGTTCATCTTGATGAGATGAACATGCTCACAAAATATGAGCACGATCTGACTCATAACGAGTGAGATACGGGTCTCTAAAATTGTTGCTCATGGTTGTACACACCAATCTCCTTTAATGGAGATTGGTGCAGGGAGAGCGCACGGGTATAACGTGTGGCTTACACTTTTAGTCTTTTACTTATAACTTTATCCTGGAGAGCCCGATTAAGCTGAAACTTGACCCATAGGGATTTTCGACCATGTTGAATCCAATGGCAGTGGTCCACAGCCGTTTAATGCTCTGTTAATAGAGTTCTAGTTACGGGGTCCATTTCAAGGTGCTAGAGGTTGATTTTTATGAAATTGTTTCATTGTCTGCACTGCCTTAGACATGTTAGATTGCAATGAAACTTGGTAGGTAGCATATTGAAACCCATTATGGAGAAATTCTAAGACTGTCAAAAATTCATCAAGACTTTATGAACCGGCTTCTCTTTTATTTCGCACCGGGGACCCAAGGTGCTAAACAATATGTTCAAACATCGTGGTCATATGAGACCACAAGGGAAGGAAAGAGAGAAGAAGAGAAGGAGAAAGAGTGATGCACGGATGGCAATGGAGTTTCATCGTCTGTGAAAGAGGAGAGAGAAAGAGAAAGAAAGAGAGGAGAGAGAAAGAGAAAGAGAAAGAGAAAGATAGAGAAAGAGAAGAGAGAGAAATATAAGAGGGAAAGAGAGAAAGAGAAGAGAGAGAAATATAAGAGAGAAAGAAAGAAAGAGAAGAGAGAGAAAGAGATTTATGTTAAGCCCAAGGGTACCGACCCAAAAAATTTTCTCTCCTTCCTCTCTCACAAAACATGACCCAACAATGAAGAAAAATTGAAATTTTATTATGCCATGTGGTCCCCCTTGTGCAATAATATAACGTGATATATATAAACTTTTGCCTAAACATGGGTGGATTAATCAAAATCTACCCTAATTGTCAAAAATACAAAAAAAATCTAAAAATAGGGGCACAATGCGAATTTTTTCCTTGCTCAACAATACATGAAATTCCAAAACAATCCGTGTTGCTGCTCTAGAACGTGCGTGAGCTTCCATGGCCGATTCGGGGTTGCTCCGATATCCGTTTGGCCAAAAGATGATTTCTTTGTTGTTGGGCTATACATGACGATTAATTGGATACCAACTTCGGACTATGGATCACGTTTTTAGGCAAGGATCGCACAACTCAAAATTTGGATGAATCATGAAAACTTTTGATCAATAGTGTGCTTGTTTCTTGATGTTTTTCTTTTGTTTCTTTGCTGGATTGCACCGACCATGTCGTCACAATTACGTTGCAACAAATACAGCTCGATTTTGTGCTCGAACGAAGATTTCACAATCCTTGAGGTTTGGCCGAAATCTGAAATCCAGCGACTGTAATATGCAACAACTTTATTGGCTTCTCGTGTGAAATCCGATCATTCATCACATAAGGGGTTTGGATCAAACAAAGCTCTATACCTTACGTGATGGAATTAGTCTCGTGTGGATCCGTTGTGCGAGCACCATGATATGGCCGCTCGAGTAAGACGTGTCGCTGCTGAATTTCTTGCAACATTTACCACGAATCACCAAACTCTCTCTAACTTTTCCTCCTACTCGGGTGTCTTCAAGGGAAGTGCCACATATCGAAACGCTCGTCTTGGCGAGATAAATACGCACACAAAATTTGAGCACGATTTGACTAAGAATGAGGGAGATATGGATTCTATAAGTGACTACCTGAATGTTAAAACAGTCAACATTAATGGTGATTTGGTGCTAGGAGGGCCCAAGGGAATAGTGTGCGGCCTACCCCTTTTCAGTATTTTCCCCATAACTTTGTCCTAGGCCCCTCGATTAAGCCGAAACATTACCCTGAAGGTTTTCGACCGTACCAGATCCAATGGCAGTGGTCCCACAGCTATTTCACATATCAAAAATAGAGTTCTAGTTATGGGATCCGTTTCAAGGTGTTAGAGGTTGATTTTTCTGAAATTGTTTCTTTCTTTGCGCTGCCTTAGACATGTCGGATTGCGACAAAACTTGGTAGGTGGAATTTTGAAGTACTTAGGAACATTTTCACCAATTCTGGGATAATTCTGTGACTATAAAAAATTACACTGTATAGCTGGGCATTATTGACTAACTTCTTCTTTATTCTGCATTAGGACACAAGGTGCTGAAAAATGTGTTCAAACAGCTTGCCCCACCAAATGTTGTTCTTTGAGGGAATTAGGCCAAAGGACCATCGAATGTTGTTCCTCAATTTTATTACTTTTTTCTTTCATGCCACAAGACCACGTGAATGTCGAGGGGATATCCACGCAATGTTGTAACTAGGATGCTCAGACTTTTGGATGCAATGTGTAGGTCCATCTGTGGGGACTTCAGGGGAGAAGAGACTTTTTGAGGGATCCTATCGAAGTCCTCACCCTCAAGGGACTACATGTGATTCTGACAGCTGAGGATTTTTTACGGACCTCGTTGGTCAGAATTAGGCCTGTCTGGTGGCCAAGTGTCATGCTTAAGGGCACTTCCTCCCATTTGTTCTGGGTTTCTTTGTTTTGTTGTTTATTCTGGATGGTCTGCTAAAGGGCCTTCTATTGGCGGTCGTCTTCTTTGTGCACCAAAATGTCCTTGGCAAGCAGGGTACCTCATTTTCGTGGTGGCCGACTTTAGGCTGAACCCCGCTTTCTGCAGAGCAGTTTTGATAAGAAGAATACCACTCTTCTTCGTTCTAGTCGACCCCTGAGTGCTCAATCCTTGTTGTTGCATAACAGGTCCAAGGTCTAACTGACTTAGCTTTCTTAGGGCTTCTTTAACATCTTGGTGTGCATTAGTGACCTCTTGGGAGTGGTTCTCTTCTTCATGAGACTTGTCTGGCCTTCTTAGTGAGTCTTCTATCATTCGAGTCCTTCTGTGAATGGACTCAGGCTATCGAAATATTTCCTTGATGCTCATCCTTTTCGGTTTATGTATCAAGGCATTCCGATACCAGGTATTTTTCTTTTCAATGCCAGCTGAAGCCACCTATAGAGGCGAATGCTGGATCAACCTGCTTATTGATTTAAGCGCCCTTTGCGGGCGGGTTTTCACTAAGACTTGAGAAGTGGCACTGCAGAGACGATTTTCATCAACCTCCTTTTATTTGGGGCTCTTTTACCCATGACTTTTCGGTCGTGTCCACCCTTTTCATCTATTTTTACTCACGATGCCCTTTCAGGTTTCACCATGCTCTGGTTTTTATTTTCACAGAACTCTCTTACTCATGGTTTCATGACCATGCCTGTCTGTCATTTTTACTCATGGCGTTCCCTTGACCAAGTGTACACCATGCCCGTTATTCTCTTTTTTCTCTTTTTTTTTTTGGTGAAGGCATGTTTAGGGTCATGCCTTTTGGACCTATGTGAAGCCTTTTAATGTTATGCGCCCAGGACATGCACTATAGTTTTAAGGTCATATAGCTGGACCATGGTGGAGATGGATGGCAGTCTGTGGGCGCCACGAACTGAGTATGGTAGTGGTTTGACTCACTTTGGGGAGATAGCATGAGGCTGCCTATGAAAGACGAATGATGTATTGATGGAAGGTGAAAAGTGGGGACCCACTAACTGACGGTGAGTATGGATGGTGGGATGGCTCACTAATTTGTGAGCGCGAGTGAAACTCACTGGGGAGTGATATATGATGATAATGCAGAAAGATGGATATAATGGGGGTTTTATGAAGATGGTGCCCATACGATCGGGTAGATTAGGGAAGACGTGCGTGAAGATGCTCGTAAAGGGCATGTGCACGTGTGTGGGGGCATGTTTATAGTCATGCCTCTTGGACCTATGCAAAGCAGTTTAACGTCATGCGGCCAGGACGTGCACTATGGTTTAAGCTCATATAGCTTAGCCCATGGCTGGACCATGTAGTTTAGAGTCACGCAGCCTAGACCTTGCAGTTTAAGGTCATACAACTGACCTCCGCTACAGTTTAAGGTCGTATACTTTGGATTGTGGCTGCGCAGTTTAGAGTCATGCAGCTAGGACCATGCAGTTTAAGGTCATGCAACTAGACCTCCGCGACAGTTTAAGGTCATATAGTTTGAACCATGCAGTTTAAGGTCGTGCACCTAGGCCATTGCGTTGGTCACCATGTAGTTGAAACTCCATGGGGAATAGGTTTGTGGATGGAAATCCATCTCCCTGGGGATGAAATGGTTAAGGTAATACAAAAGCAGAGGGCTCAGATGGAGATGGTGGCTTGATGAGGATGGAAAACGGGAGCAGGTTACACTAGGGAATAGAGGTTGAGTGAAACTCCATTGTGGATAGGCCTATGGAAGGTAACCCGACTCCTTTGGGATAAGATAATGATTTGGTGCAAAACAAACCCACTGAGGATTGTAGAGGTAAGCATGACCCCTTTTTTCTTGGCATACACCCAACTCCACTGGGGATGATGGGATGCAGCACAGGTGTACCTCCTACTGGGGTAATGATGTGACGTGCACAACAATGACATTTTGGTAGTAGGAGTGAATGTCTTAAGAATGCGCACATCAATAACATACTCGATGATGAAGCATGCATAGTGGTAGCATGCTCGGAGATGAAGCACCCACGGCGATAGCTTGTTCAGTGATGACGTGCTTGGAGATGAAGCACGCACGACGATAGCTTGTTCACTGATGACATGCTCGGCAGTGACACGCTCATTGGTAGCATGCACAATGGTGAGGCATGCGTGAGGTGGTGCATATGCAGCGATGAAGAGGGAGCCCGCTCGACAGCTGAGGGGATGTGCACATGAGAGATACGTGCGAGTGGCGGCCTACGAAGGACCTTGAGCTCGAGCTAAGGAGCAACTACCCCGATCAACCCGACCTCATGGGAAAGGTCTTTTAAGGTCGTGTGCCCTGAACAAACTGCCAAGGGGTGCTTTTAAAAGTCCTCACCCTTGTTGGACATGTTGAGGGAAAGTTTAAGGTCTTCACCCACTTTAGACCGTTGTAGAGGTAGGGGCACGCATGACAAGAAGTGGGGTCATGGGCACTTAAGGTGCATGATGGAGGCTTAGAAAAGCCACAAATGGTGTATTTAGTTGGGGAAATGGGAGCTCGATGGTGAAAGGTCCTATCAAACCAAATGGTATGAAGTCACACAATCGAAACCGCGGTACGCCTCTTTGGGATATAGAATTCTAGAGGCAGTCGCATGCTTTTGAATCTCACAGTTAGAACTGCGGTACGCTTCTTTATCGATAAGATAGTTGCATGCTCTACTGTGAAGCCTCACAGTCGGAACTATGGTATGCCTCTTTGAGATATAGCGTTGGTAGAGGCGGTCGCATGCTTCGAAATCTCACAATAAGAGCTATGGTATGCCTCTTTATCGATGAGGCGATTACATGCTTTTGCTTCAAATCCTCACAGTCGAGATTGTGGTGCACCTCCTTCGGATATAGCTTTGGTAGACGTGGTTGCATGCTTTGGAATCTTATAGTTAGAACTACAGTATGCCTCTTTATCAGTGAGACAGTTGCATGCTCTGCTTTGTAGCCTCATAGTCAAAACTGTGGTATGACACTTTGAGATATGGCGTTGTAGAGGTGTGCGCATGCTTTGAAATGAACACTTTGCACCTTGATTAGGGAGGACACCTTGGAGGTATGGTGTCCTTTCACCGAGGGCATATGAAGAAGGATGTAGTAAGGGATGTAAAGGAGGGTGTCTTGCGGTAACCCAATGGAGACATGTAGGAACATGAAGCAGTTTATAGTCATGTGAATGGACTATATATCGTGCAGTTTAAACATCTTGCTACAGGGACATTTGACATTTTTACTTGTAATGACCTGTATGAGAGGATCAACACGCCCATCAATTGAGAGTGAGTGCCCGGAAGGGTTTTCACCACAACCCCTTTATTTTAACAGTCCTGCCTATAGTGCCCATGCGAGTTTTCATTATGACTGTCTTTTTCCTTTTTTTTTTCTTTTTGAAATATTTTTCCCATGGTGGCCTTTAGGAGTGCACACCAAGTCCGTCATTGTTTTTTGACATTTTTACCCATGACGCCCTTGCGGGTTTTTATCATGCCCGTCTTCTTCTTATTTATTTTTATTTTTTTTGTAGAAGCATGTTTAAGGTCACGCCATCTTTTTGACATATTTTTCCCATGGTGGTCTTTAGGAGTACACACCAAGTCCGTCATTTTTTTTGACATTTTTACCCATGACGCCCTTGCGTGTTTTTATCATGCCCGTCTTCTTCTTATTTCTTTTTTTTTTTTTACAGAAGCATGTTAAGGTCACGCCACCATGACCATCAATTTGACGTGTTTTAAGGTCATCCTCCAAGACTTGAGGGCATGTTTAAGGTCTTGCCTCCAAGATTGCATGTTGTGTAATTTAACGGCGTGCCACTAGGACATGTGCTACAGTTTAGGATCATAGAGCTTGGACCGTGTGTGGCACTAGATCACGTGTAGAATTGGGCCCTAAGTTCAATTTTCCCATGTGTGTGAAATTCTGGATGATGTCCTTACCGGCACGACACTCCTCAGTGCTATGACCAAGTCTCCTATGTTATTGGCAGTAATTAGGCTTACTTTCCCTTCCAAGTTCCCTCAATCTTTTCGACACGGGTAGCTCGATCATCCCCTCTAATAGGAGAGTCTCAAGCAGCTTGGGGATCATAACTTGTCAAAGGAGTAATCCTCGTTCCGTCCTTGGCTTGAGGAGTGCATGGTATTTGTTATGGCAGCTGATAATTGATCATCATCTTTGATTGATGCGAAGGGTCTAGATATACTTTCATGGTTCTTGAGAAAACCTTCAATTTAAACTGCTTTGTTGACCATCTTGGTGAATGTAGTTGGCCATGATGAAGTGACATAGCGATCCAATTCTTGGGGCATCCCATCTATGCAGTACTCTATCTCTTGAGGTTCACCTATTAGTGTGGCCAGATTGATGGCCAGATTGCACCACCGTTCGATGTACTCGATCGCTGGCTCGTGTGGCTTTTGTTTCACCTCAAAAAGTTCTAAGAGTTGGAGTTTCCTTTCTATGTCACAGAAGCGCTTAAGGAACTCTTCCTCCATTTATGCCCATGATGAGATTGATCCTAGTGGTAACTGAGAGTATCAATTGAATGCTGGTCCTGTTATGGTTACCACAAATTGCCGAAGAAATAGACACTCATTGTTCGCTGTACTGCCATAGGCTACAATGAAATGGGCTATGTGTTGTTGCGATGAGCTAGTACAGTCAAACTTGGGGAAGTCAGGTCTTTGATAGCCTGGCGGAAATGGAATTTGGTCAACATACACTGTGTAAGGCTTTTGATAGCGATTCGGCTCTTCCATCACTGGGATATCATACTTTTTCAATGCTTTCGCTACCATGCCTTTCACTAATTCTTCGTTCCCAACCTGAGCTGATGGGGAGGAGAGCGGCAATGAAGGAGGTGAGGGTGGTAGTACCCTTTCTTCTGATGGTGTTGTTCGCTGACCGGATACAGTGCTTGAGCGACAGTAAAGAGGGTTTGGTGCCCCGAGGCTGAACGCTTAGGCTTATGAGACACCAATACCTCTTGGTGTAAAGTTTCTATCGTTTCATCTTTTGATCTCATCTCAGCTTGTAACTGCCTCAATATGGCCTTAGGCTGCACAATCTCGTCTTCATAAAATTCTGGTACTTCATTGATCACCATGCTTGAGGGCTCTTCTTCTATTGGAGGATTGGGTTGCTCACCATTGGGAAGCAAAGGGATAATGGAGGCTTTGGGGTCGATTGCTTCGAAAGCTTCTTTTTCATTCGGGGCAGTACACTCTAATAAAGTTTGCTCCCCACATGCCTCTTGCTTAATGGAGTTCTCAACCATAGGCTCAACTGTAGCTACTTTGACAAACATTTTTAATGAAGGCCATTGAGCCTTTCTTCATGTTCTCTTCATCTTCTGAGGCTTAGGTATCCTCATCATCTAATGAGAATATGAAACTCTCACAAGACGGTGAGGTCATTTGATCATCATTGGGGGAGAAGTTTTTGAGACACGGGGTGAACACATGATCAGCCTCATAAGGAGTCATGACGTCTTCAAGACATGGAGGCCGTACGCAGTCAGCCCCGCAAAGAATCATGGCGTTTTTAGGAGCTGGAGGCGTGATTTCATGGGGGTGGTCAGCGAAAGGAATGTTGCCCATCTCATTCTCTTTCTGGAAATGATTTTCCTCGAATGAGAGTGACGAGATCTCATCAGAGGTAGGAGTCATTGGATGCATGACGATGAGGGATGTCGCCCCATCAGAATTGAGCTCTTCATCACCAAACAAGAATGTGAAAACCCTCATAGGACGAGGTCGTACTATCTTTGTCGAGAGCACACATGCGGCACGCATGACATGGGGGTAGCATGCAGCTGGCTTTGCGAGGAATCATGGTGCCTTCAAGGCATGGAGGAGTTATTTCAGTGGGGCTGCCAATAGGGGGAGTGCTGCTCATCCCATCCAGTACTGGGGTGAGGCTTTCCTCAAATGAGAGTAACAAACTCTCATCAACGGTAAGAATATCTAGTTGGGAGAGACTAAGGGAGGCGACATCCTTAAAACCACCCAGAGGGGGCGGGAGTCCATCACTTATCTGAGATTCTAGGATGA
Source organism: Amborella trichopoda (assembly GCF_054954075.1). Lineage (NCBI taxonomy): Eukaryota > Viridiplantae > Streptophyta > Magnoliopsida > Amborellales > Amborellaceae > Amborella > Amborella trichopoda. The sequence goes on along the minus strand of NC_142337.1, from coordinate 27,032,867 downwards.
ATCCCGATGAAGGCCAGGAAAGGGTGAACGACAAAAAAGTCCCATTCTTTTTTTTGAGATCGATCTTAACAGTGAGCTTTTTAGCTCTTTGAAGTAGCTTAATAATATCGGTTCTCTTTTCAGTTTCATCTTGGGAAGCTGGGATGTCGAGGTTGACCTTGGGAGTAGCTAGTGGATCATTCTCTTACATCATGAAAAGAAGATCAGTCCTTTCATAGTTCAAACTTTCCACCACCAAGGGATCACGAGCAATGCCCTCGGTGGGTTCTACTTCTGTCTCATTTGTGACATCGGGACTACCCCGCAGCAGCACTTCTCAACTTAATAGGAGTATAGGGCAAACCGGTTCAGGGACATGAGTTGTCCCGAGTTCAGTCTGCTCAAAGATGCCTTTGCTCTCGGTGCCCCAACTTGAAAGGAGCTCAGCAGTTTGATCAAATGCTGGCTGAATTGGCTAAGGATTGATGGGGTCACTGGGGTCAGAGTGGCTCTTTGCCCCATCTGGAGACTCGCCATTGCCCAGAGTCAAGCTTGTATCTTAATAGATAGCATGCTTCATCATGCCTCGTTCAATCTATCTGGTGTTTACCTCACGCCATGCTTTTCCAGCATCATCCGCATCAAGGGGAATGAGAGGGGAGAATGGGTTTTTCTGATTGGAAGGGAAGTCTTCAATCACTTTCTTTCCTTTGCCCCTAAGATGGGCTTTCAATATCTTGGTCCCCCTACCCCGTTTTTGGGCCCGACCATAATTCCCCTTCATCATGGCCAGGTAGAATTGTCATCGAGCAAAGGCGACTTATTCTTCCAACCCATTCACATGATTGCCCTTAGGACTGGGTGGAGTGCTAAATCCGTGTGTATGCAAAGGTGTGCTTAGGGAGGGTGGAGAGATCAGCGTGTGTGCACCCCTTGCAGAAGAACTTTGGGTGACCTAGACCCAGGCTCGAGTACTGTGTCCAGCCTTAAGAGGCCCGATGCCGTGAGCCTGTGTGTATGATGGAATGGTCGTGTGACTATCCCTCATAGAGTGAACAAACATGTGTTGGGAGGGGGTACAAGGAGGGTCCCCTTCATGTGCTCGGGCAGACGCAGCAACAAGACTGCCCCGAGCGATGCAGTGCATATGTAAGGGGTGTGCAGGGCTAGGTTTAAGAAGACCCAAACCCTGATAGTGTCCTGAGGTAACCTGAGGGTTGCCTCGAGTGGTGCGATGTGCATGAAAAAAGAGCTGCAGGACTCGGTTCATGAAGACACGAATCCTGACAATGCCCCCAAATAACCTGAGGGTTGCCTCGAGTGGTAGCTAGAATGGATGGTCCACTAGCCTTGGTAAGTGTGTGTGCTGTGGTGGCTTCAGCGCTGCCTCCTCCAAGTGTCGAGCATCCTGTTACAGGGGCTCGGAGGTATAAAGAATGGGGGTAGCCTCGCGGCGACCCGCAGGAGCAACGACAGATGGACAACCAATCATGAGAGAGGGAAGGGCGGCCTTCAAGCTGCCTTGAGCAGTGGGACTAGCAAGTGAGTTGTCGGTAGCAGGGTGTGTACTGCGTGTGGTGGCATGTGTGACATTAATACAGGTTACATTGGCAGAGGGTCCACCATTGCAAGGAAGTTAGGGAGAGAGGGACTTTTAAGTCCATCCTCACCTCTTTGCAGGTGATTACCTTGGAGAGCGACACAAGGTTGATCCTCAGGAGAAAGGTCAGGAACAAGGTTCATAGAACCTGTTCCTGATGAAGACTCACGAGTGTGGGGATTATGAAACCCCCGACTCGGATGAAGGGGTTAAGTAACCCCAAAGACAGGTGTGTGTCTAGTGAGCAAGAATAAAAAGAAAGAAAGGTCAAACAAGAACGATCCAACGATTGGGTAGCGTGTCCCCAGTGGAGTCGCCAAGTTGTTTGGATGCCCTCAGATTGACCTGGTGGTGTGGTTGATTGCACAGACGACGATGGGAAGGAAAGTTTTGGGAAATGGTGGTCACGTGGGACCATAGAGCATGAGAGGGAAAAAGAGAATGCGAGGACACAATGGGGGGTGATATGAGGGTACACAACAAAAGAAGGGGAAGGGAGGTGGATTTGAGGGACTACCAGAGAAGAAAGAGGAAGTGGACCCGACGGTACACAGGGAGCTGGAGGATATGCAGGAGATAAAAGACTAAGAAAAGAGAGAAATTGTGGCCATGCAGGACCATAAGGAGGGAAAGGAGAAAAATGTCGTCGTGAGGGACTGCACGAAAGAGGGAAGAGGAGGGTCGTGGTCATACGAGACCACAAGGGAAGGAAAGCAAGAAGAAGAGAAGGAGAAAGAGTGAAACACGGACGACGATGTGAAGGAGAAGAGCGAAAGAGAAAGAAAGGGAGAGGAGAGAGGAAGAGAAAGAAAGAGAAGAAAGAAAAAGAGAGAAAGAGAAGAGAGAGAAAGAGATTTACATTATGCTCAGAGGCTCTAACTCTAAAAATTTCTCTCTCCTTCCTCTCTCTCTCAAAAAGTGGCCCAACAATGAAGAAAAATCGAAATTTTATTAAGCCAAGTGGTCCCCCCTGTATAATGATATAACGTGATATATATAAACTTTTGCCAAAACATTGGTGGATTAATCAAAATTTACCCTAAATGCCAAAAATAAAACTTTTTTTAATTAAAGGAAAATCTAAAAATAGGAGCAAAATGATGATTTTGCCCCAGCCTAACAGTACATGAAACTCCAAAACAGTTCCTGCTCCTGCTCTAGAATGTGCATGATCTTCCATGACTGATTCAGGGTCGTTCGGCGTCCATTTGGCTGAAAGATTTATTGAATTCTTGTCGGGGTCGATATGACGTTCCAACTTCAAACTACGGATCCTGTTTTTAGGCCACAATCACACAACTAAAAATTTGGATGAATCTTGAAAACTTATGATCGATAGTGTGTTTATTTCTTGATGTTTTCTTCGGTTTTTTTACTAAATTACACCGAGCATGTCGTCATGATCGCGTTGCAACAACCGCAGCTCGATTTCGTGCCCAGACATAGATTTTGCAATCCTTGAGTTTTGGCTAGAATCTAAAATCCGTTGAGCAGAATCTGCTGCAAATTTATCGACTTCACATGTGAAATCCAACAGTTCTCCACATACGAGGTTCAGACTAGACAAAGCCCAATACCTTATGCACATGATGGAGCTGGTCTCATGTCTATTTGTTTTGCAGGCGTCGTGATATGGCCGCTTGAGCGAGACGTGTCACTGCTGAATTTCCAGCACCTTTTACCACGAACCACCAACTTCTCTCTAGCTTTTCCCCCTGCTCGGGCATCATCACGGGGTGAACCACATATCGAAACGCTCGTCTTGGCGAGACAAACATACTAAAAAAATTTGAGCAAGATCTGACTCAGAACGAGGGAGATATTGCTCCTGAAAGTCACTACCAAAAACTATAAAAACAGTCACCATTAATAGTGATTTGGTTGAGGGAGGGCGCATGAGAATGGTGTGTGGCCTACCCCATTTCAGTATTTTACCCATAAATTTGTCTTGGAGCGCCCGATTAATCCAAACTTGACCCTTATGGGTTTTCGACCGTGCCGGATCCAATGGCAGTGATTCCACATCAATTTGACGGTCCAAAAATAGATTTCTAGTTATGAGGTATGTTAGAGGTTGATTTTTTCAAAATTGTTTCTTTGTCTACACTGCCTTAGACATGTCGGATTATGACAAAACTTGGCAGGTGGCCTTTTGAAGTACTTAGGAACATTTTTACCTATTCTAGGGCAATTTTGAGACTTTAAAAAATTACACTGTATATCAGGGCTTTATTAACCGACTTCTTCCTTATTCTACATCTGGGATGCAAGGTGCTAAAAAATGGGGTCAAACAACTATTCCCGTCCGCCCTCCCTACAACAAATTACCATTATGCTGATTGTTTTCCCTGTTTTAGGCAGTGACTTTCGAGAGCCATATCTCACTCGTCCCTAGTCAGATCGTGTCACACCCCAAGAATTTACAGTACTGTTATTCCTGAGATGTGACAGACAAAACATATATACATCTATTGATAGGACAAATTTACAGTGGCGAGGTCTTACAAAGTAAATAAAGAAAGTTAGCACAACAACAGTATCTTCCAAGGTTGATCTTGACTAGCACTCAAAATGAATCCGTAGTTATCCTGAAAAAATGTTTACCATAGTTTGATGAGTTCGGCTACTCAGTAAGTGATCATCATAATCCTAAAAATAATCATAATTGAAAGATATCAATATTTTTCAAAATGAGATCTATTAACAGAAATGCATCAACAGTTTCACTTTCAATAAATTGATAATGAAGTATAATCCGAGTAATTGAAATGCTTATAACACTTTTAACGGCAATGCATAATTCAAAGAATTTCACAAAATACCCTACTGACGTCCCAAGTAGGTCACCTATATACCCCATCAGCGTCCTGATGGGTCCACTTAATCCCTATCGACGTCCCAGATAGGTCCACTTAATCCCTGCAGGTCCACTTATACCTCACCGGCGTACCGGATGAGTCCACTTAATCCCTACCAGCGTCCCAGATAGGTCCACTTATACCTCACCGGCGAACCGGATGAGTCCACTTGCATACTTAAATTATTTCTAAATCTCTTTAAACATTCGAAAGCAGCAATATCATGTACTCAATATATCTCTGAAATCATTAATATGAATTTCACTGAAACCATTAATAGCAGTCACTTTCAATAACATTTCTAAAATAACCAATCAAATATTTTGGGCTCAAATTTAGAATGGTAGCCATTCGTAAAGACGTTCTAGCATAATTGCCAATTTAATATATATAGAAAAACTCTTATAGAAATTCAAGAATACGGAATTATCACAATTTATGGGATATCAATTCACAAATAAACATTTCACAACAATACTATAATCAATTACAAAAATGTCAATTTTTTTAAATAATAAGGCAGTCATTTGCACATGAATTTTACAATGTCTAAATAATCAAAACAGTAGAAAGAAATATCACAATTTTACTAAAAGAAGAAATATCACATTTATTTCTAACAATAAACAAGAAAAATAAATAAATTTATTTTTCTAATTTACAGCATTCAAAATTTCTAACATAGATAAAATATCACAATTTTTATTAAAAACATTATTTTTCAAGATAATGAGGTCACGTGCGCCTAAAATTTATCGCGCCTAAAATTCATGATAATAAGCAGAAATAATTATTTCATTTCATTTTTAAAAAGAATGGATTATTTTTCGAGACAATGGGGTCACTTACACACAAAACTTATAAAATAAAGATCCTGGACGGAAATATCACTATTTATTAAAAATAGGCTATTTTTCAGAAAGACGCTGTCACTTACACACAAAACTTATAAAATAAAGATCCTGGACGGAAATATCACTATTTATTAAAAACAGACTATTTTTCAGGAAGACGATGTCACTTACACACAAAACTTATAAAATAAAGATCCTGGACGGAAATATCACTATTTATTAAAAACAGACTATTTTTCAAGAAGACGATGTCACTTACACACAAAACTTGTAAAATAAAGATCCTGGACGGAAATATCACTATTGATTAAAAACAGACTATTTTTCAGGAAGACGATGTCACTTACCCACAAATATTTGGGAGGGAACTTCGATAAAATTCGGCTAGAGAGAGAGAGATCTCAAAATTTTCTAGGGTAGGAGTGCTCACCTCCCCTATTTAAATTCTTAGAACGTATTAGTATAATATTTTATTACGCTCTACCTCATACCTAAGGTGTCGCGTTAAGCGTCTGCTTTTAACATACGAAAACCACGTCCGCTAAAGGACGTGGCGAGCTGCAGGCAGCAAGAAGCAAAAGCAACAGGCAAAGGCAAAAGCAAAAGTTTAAACCAAAGTAAAAACTTTTGAAAATAGTGATGGTCCTCAAGGACCATCATACTCAAACAGACCATCACCTATTTAAAAGCATCTTTTCTCCTTTTTTCTTTTTTTTTTTTTTTGTTTTTTTTTTGAAATTTTAGGATTGTTACATTCTTCCCCCCTTAAAGAAATTTAGTCCTCTAAATTTGTGTACCTGATTACTGGAAAAGATAGGGGTATTTTTCTCTGATTTCGTCTTCTCGTTCCCAAGTCGACTCTTCTCTTGAATGGTACTGCCATAATACACGGACCAAAGGAATCTCCTTGTTACGTAATACTTGCACCCTTCTATCCAGTATCAAAATTGGCTGCTCATTGAAGGATAGGTCCTTCTTGATCGGTAAAGGTTCATATTTTAAGATATGGGATGGGTCGGGCTGATATTTTCGTAGTGAAGATACATGAAAGACATTATGGACATTTGCCACTTCGGGTGGTAAGGCAAGTCTATAAGCGACACCTCCGATTCTTTTCAGGATTTCAAATGGTCCGATATAACGTGGGCTCAAATTTCCTTTTTTGCCGAATCTCATAATGCTATTTATTGGTGAGATTTTTAGGAAAAGTCGATCACTTTCCTCAAATTCAAGATATCTCCTTCGGTTATCGGCATAACTCTTTTGCAGACACTGAGCTGTCCTGAGCCTTTCACGAATTAATGCTATTTTATTTGTGGTTATCTGGACAATTTCTGGCCCCAAAAGCTTTCTTTCACCAACCTCGTCCCAACATATGGGTGACCTGCATTTCCTTCCATACAGGGCTTCATATGGTACCATCTGAATACTGGCTTGGAAGCTATTATTATAAGCAAACTCAATCAAGGGTAAATGGTCATCCCAGCTTCCTATAAGGTCAATAACACAGGCCCTCAGCATATCTTCCAAGGTTTGGATGGTCCTCTCCAATTGTCCATCAGTTTGGGGGTGAAAGGCGGTACTAAAGGTGAGTCTCGTCCCCATGGCTGACTGTAGTCTAGCCCAAAATTTAGAAGTAAACCGAATATCCCTGTCCGATACAATACTGACAGGAACTCCATGCAGCAGCACTATTTCCTTAATGTACAGCTGAGCCAGTCGATCCAAAGTGTACGTCGTGCGAATCGGTAGAAAGTGGGCAGCTTTGGTTAACCGGTCCACAATGACCCAAATGCTATCATGTCCTGAATTTGTTCTAGGCAAGTCAGAGACAAAATCCATAGAGATGTGCTCCCATTTCCATTCTGGCACCTGTAAAGGCTGCGACAACCCAGCGGGCCTTTGATGTTCAACTTTTACTTGCTGGCATGTTAGGCATTTAGACACAAATAGTGCTACCTCTTTTTTCATATTATTCCACCAAAAGGTTTTCTTCAGGTCTTGATACATTTTAATACTTCCGGGATGTATTGTATAACGAGAATGATGTGCTTCTTCTAAGATAGCTTTCTTTACACTCTCATCATTCGGGACACAAACCCGACCTTTGAATCTTAGCAAATCCTCACTACATATAGAGAATTCATCTCTCTTTCCTTGCTTCACCTCTTCTATAATTGTTATAAGCTGAGGGTCTTTCCTTTGTCCCAATCGAATCTGTTGGATTAATTGGGGTTCTGCCTTAATATTGGCAATCATACTTACCACACCATTAATGGATGGAGTTGGATGCCAATCCACTATTTCCTCTAACAATCGCATTTCTTGGATCATTAGATGAGCTAAGACTCCCGTAGATTTTCTACTTAGAGCGTCGGCCACAACGTTTGCTTTTCCTGAATGATAATGGATTATACAATCATAATCTTTCAAGAAATCCATCCATCTTATCTACCGCATATTTAAATCCTTCTGAGAGAAAAGGTATTTCAAACTCTTATGATCCGTGTATATTACGAATTGCTCACCATATAGATAATGCCTCCATATTTTCAAAGCGAATACTATTGCGGCTAGCTCCAAATCATGAATTGGATATTTTTTCTCATATTCTTTCAACTGTCTGGATGCATATGCCACTACTTTCCCATATTGCATTAATACACAGCCCAAACCTTTATGTGAAGCATCACTATAAATCACAAATCCCCCACTCCCCTCAAGAATAGTTAAAATAGGTGCTGAAGTTAATCGAACTTTTAGTTCTTGAAAACTCTCCTCACATTCACTTGTCCATTCAAATTTGACATTTTTCTGTGTCAATCGAGTCAATGGGGTTGCGATTCGAGAAAATCCTTCTATAAATTTTCTGTAATATCCTGCCAATCCCAAAAAGCTTCGAACTTCAGTCACATTGCTTGGTTGTTTCCAATTAACAACGGCTTCAACCTTTGAAGGATCAACCGATAGACCTTCTTTTGATATGACATGTCTTAAAAATGTCACTTGTTCAAGCCAAAATTCACATTTACTAAGTTTGGCATACAATTTCTTCTCTCTTAATATTTGCAATACCGTTCTTACATGCTGCTCATGTTCCTTCTGATTCTTGGAATAAATTAAAATATCATCGATGAATACCACAATAAATTTATCCAAAAAGGGCTTAAAGATCCGATTCATCAAATCCATAAATGCAGCTGGTGCATTGGTTAATCCAAAAGGCATGACTAAAAATTCATAATGGCCATACCTTGTTCTGAAAGCTGTCTTGAGTACATCTTCACTTTTAATCTTAAGCTGATGGTATCCAGATCTAAGATTAATTTTTTAAAACACTTGTGATCATTGTAATTGATCAAATACATCATCAATTCTAAGTAATGGATACTTATTTTTCACTGTCACTTGGTTCAACTGTCTATAATCAATACACAATCTCATAGTCCCATCTCTCTTTTTGACAAACAGTACTGGAGCACCCCAAGGTGACACACTGGGCCTGATAAAACCTTTATCTAATAATTCTTCCAATTGTTGTTTCAGTTCTTTAAGTTCTGCAGGAGCCATTCTGTTAGGTGCCTTAGAAATTAGTGCTACCCCTGGCACTAATTCAATGGAGAATTCAATTTCCCTGTCCGGCGGTAATCTTGGCAATTCTTCAGGAAAAACGTTGGGAAATTCTCGGATAACCGGAGTGGTATCCAAATTTATTTCTTCCTTCCTATCTTCTTTGATATAGGCAAGAAAGCCTTGACATCCTTTTCGAAGGAGGCGATTAGCTCGAATACAAGAGATTAAATATGATGGGGAGTCTTCTTTGACACTATTGAAGTAAAATACTGGTTGATTCGGAATACTAAAGGTAACAATTTTCTTATAACAATCAATACTTGCATGGTATGCAGAAAGCCAATCCATGCCTAAGATTACATCAAAATCTTGAATTTCCAGGAGTATTAAATCAACCAACAGTTCCTTTTCTTCTATCTTTATTACACATGACTTATACATTATATTGGTGTTAATTGAATCTCCCATCGGTGTGGCTACCTCTAGAATGTATTCTAATTGTTCTGGTTCTACGTTTAAGTGGCATGCAAAGTGTTGTGACACAAATGAATGAGTAGATCCAGGATCAATCGAAACATGAGCTACTTTTTGGAAGATAGTAAGAGTACCTTGGATCACTGATTTTGAGGCCTGAGCGTCTTGCTCGGTATTGGCAAATACTCTTCCCTTCATCTGAGGCTTTGGAGCTATCTCTCCCTGCTTTGGAAGCTGTTGTATCTGTAAGCTAGGACATTGTTTAATCTGGTGTCCCAATTTTCCACATTTAAAACAAGCTCCGGTATTCCAATAACAAGGGTTTGATCCATGATTTTTCCCACATTTTCTACATGGTTCTATTGGGTTTTGAAATGGCGAGGGTCTTGGCTTCTTGTTTGGCCTTTCAAACTGTCGTCGATTAGATGATGTAGGTCTAACATGACTGTTCTAATTTTTCGTCTTTTGGTAATCTTCAAAATCTTTTTCGACAATTTGGGCACGATCCACTATTTCAGCATAAGTTCTTAATTTCAAGACTGATATTCTGCTTCTAATAGCTGGTTTGAGACCCCTTTCAAATTTCTTCACCTTTCTTGCCTCATTGTTAATCATATGTGGTGCAAACCTGGCCAATTCAGTAAACTTGGCATTGTACTGTGCTACTGTTCTATTTCCTTGGATTAATTCTAGAAATTCCATTTCTTTTTGGTCTCGAATAAAATCTGGGAAATATTTTTCATTAAATGCCTCTAGAAATACTTCCCAAGTCAAGGTTTTATTTTCTTTGACCAATACTCCTTTTGCCATTCGCACCAGTGTTGTGCCTCACCTTCTAACATAAAAACTGCCAAGGCCACCTTCCTATCATCAGGACATTCTATAACCTCGAATATTTTTTCCAATTACATAATCCATCCCTCGGCTTCCAGTGGGTTTACAGCACCCTTAAAAGAAGGTGGGTTTAATTTCTTAAATTGTTCGATATTGCTCCCACCATTTCCTGTAACTGACTGCCTGGTTGGATTGTTGTTTTCCATCTGATGTTGCATTAGAGCAACCATATTTTCCAAGGCTTTGTGAATTCCTTCCATATTGGCTTCAACTATTCTGGATCTTGACTTTATCCCGGTCTGTACACACAATAAATGTGATTTTTAAGTACATTCTTTTTTAATTTCCTAAGGATCCTATTGCTCTGATACCATAAATGTCACACCCCAAGAATTTACAGTACTGTTATTCTTGAGATGTGACAGACAAAACATATATACATCTATTGATAGGACAAATTTACAGTGGCGAGGTCTTACAAAGTAAATAAAGAAAGCTAGCACAACAACAGTATCTTCCAAGGTTGATCTTGACTAGCACTCAAAATGAATCCGTAGTTATCCTGAAAAAATGTTTACCATAGTTTGATGAGTTTGGCTACTCAGTAAGTGATCATCATAATCCTAAAAATAATCATGATTGAAAGATATCAATATTTTTCAAAATGAGATCTATTAACAGAAATGCATCAACAGTTTCACTTTCAATAAATGCATAATTAAGTATAATCCGAGTAATTGAAATGCTTATAACACTTTAACGGCAGTGCATAATTCAAAGGATTTCACAAAATACCCTACTGGCTTCCCAAGTAGGTCACCTATATACCCCATCAGCGTCCTGATGGGTCCACTTAATCCCTATCGGCGTCCCAGATAGGTCAACATAATCCCTGCAGGTCCACTTATACCTCACCGGCGTACCTGATGAGTCCACTTAATCCCTACTGGCGTCGCAAATAGGTCCACTTATACCTCACCGGCGAACCGGATGAGTCCACTTGCATACTTATATTATTTCTAAATCTCTTTAAACATTCGAAAGCAGCAATATCATGTACTCAATATATCACTGAAATCATTAATATGAATTTCACTGAAACCATTAATAACAGTCACTTTCAATAACATTCCTAAAATAACCAATCAAATATTTTGGGCTCAAATTTAGAATGGTAGCAGTTCGTAAAGACGTTCTAGCATAATTGCCAATTTAATATATATAGAAAAACTCTTATAGAAATTCAAGAATACGGAATTATCACAATTTATGGGATATCAGATCACAAATAAACATTTCACAACAATACTATAATCAATTGCAAAAATGTCAATTTTTTTAAATAATAAGGCAGTCATTTGCACATGAATTTTACAATGTCTAAATATTCAAAACAGTAGAAAGAAATATCACAATTTTACTAAAAGCAGAAATATCACATTTATTTCTAACAATAAACAAGAAAAATAAATAAATTTATTTTTCTAATTTACAACATTCAAAATTTCTAACATAGATAAAATATCACAATTTTTATTAAAAACATTATTTTTCAAGATAATGAGGTCACGTGCGCATAAAATTTATCGCGCCTAAAATTCATGATAATAAGCAGAAATAATTATTTCATTTCATTTTTAAAAAGAATGGATTATTTTTCGAGACAATGGGGTCACTTACACACAAAACTTATAAAATAAAGATCCTGGACGGAAATATCATTATTTATTAAAAATAGACTATTTTTCAGAAAGACGATGTCACTTACACACAAAACTTATAAAATAAAGATCCTGGACGGAAATATCACTATTTATTAAAAACAGACTATTTTTCAGGAAGACGATGTCACTTACACACAAAACTTATAAAATAAAGATCCTGGACAGAAATATCACTATTTATTAAAAACAGAGTATTTTTCAAGAAGACGATGTCACTTACACACAAAACTTATAAAATAAAGATCTTGGACGGAATTATCACTATTTATTAAAAACAGACTATTTTTCAAGAAGACGATGTCACTTACCCACAAATATTTGAGAGGGAACTTCGATAAAATTCGGCTAGAGAGAGAGAGATCTCAAAATTTCTAGGGTAGGAGTGCTCACCTCCCCTATTTAAATTCTTAGAACGTATTATTATAATATTTTATTACGCTCTACCTCATACCTGAGGTGTCGCGTTAAGCGTCTACTTTTAACGTACGAAAACCACGTCCGCTAAAGGACGTGGCGAGCAGCAGGCAGCACGAAGCAAAAGTGACAGGCAAAGGCAAAAGCAAAAGTTTAAACCAAAGTAAAAACTTTTGAAAATAGTGATGGTCCTCAAGGACCATCATACTCAAACAAACCATCACCTATTTAAAAGCATCTTTTCTCTTCTTTTTTTTTTTTTTTTTGTTTTTTTATGAAATTTTAGGATTGTTACAGATCGTGCTCCATTTTTTTGAAATGTTCGTATCGCCAAGACGAGCATTTCGATATTTGGCACACCCCGTGATGAAGCCCGAGCAGGAAGAAAATCTAGAGAGAAATTGATGATTCATGGTAAAAGTTGTAGGAAAGTCAACATCGACACCTCTCGATCGAGTGGCTATATCACATCGCTAGCACATTGGATCAACGTGAAACTAGTTCCATCACTTGCGTAAGGTCCAAGGATACCATTGTCTAAATACCGTGTGTGATGAACGGTTAGATTCTACGCACGAATTCGATAAACTTGTTGTAAATTTCAGCCGTCGAATCCTAGATTCCAATCAAAAATCCAAAAGTGCAAAATCTTCGTTCGGGCTGAAATCAAGCTACATTTGTTATAACATGATTTTGATGGCATGTTCAGTGCAATACAATGATGAAATCATGGAAAAACATCAAGAAAAGAGCACACTATCGATCAGAAGTTTTCAAGATTCATTTAAATTTTTTGTTAGATGATCGTGGCCTAAAAACACGATCCGTGGTTTGAAGTTGGTATCAAATCGATCGTCATGTGGAGCCCAACAATAAAGCAATCATATTTTGGCAAAACGGGTGCCGAAGCAACCCCGGATCATCCATGGAAGATCATGCATTTTTTAGGGCAGAAGCAGGGACTATTTTGAAATTTCATGTATTGTTGGGCAGGGGCAAAAACATCATTTTGCCATATTTTTAGATTTTTTTTAATTCAAATAAATTTTAATTATCATCAATTAGGCTAGATTTTGTGTATCCACCTATGTTTGGGCCCAATTCTCTAAATACGTGTTAAACTTAATTGTAAAGGGCTTCCTCAATCTTCAATTTCATGAATAAAATTTAAGAGTTTTAGTCTTGAGATTGTGGCACATCTTAGAGAGAGAGGGAGGAGAGAGAAGAAAAAGTCTGGTACCCCTCGATAAAGGTAACTTTGTCTCTCCTCCTCTCTTCTACCTCTTTCTCTCTTCTCTCTCTTTCTCTCTCCTCTATTCTCCCTCTTTCCCTCTCCTCTCATCTCTATCTTGTCTCTCTTTCTCTATCCTCTCATATTTATCTCATCTCTCTTTCCCTCACCTCAAACCTCTACCTCTTTCTTTCTCTCCCCTCCACTTTGTCTCTCTCTCCTCTTCTCCATCTTTGTCTCTCACTCTTCCTCTGTCTTTCATGCTCTTCTCTCAACATGCATGATAGTGGGCCATTGTCGTGCATGTCTTTCATTCCCTTCTTCTTCTTCTCTGCTCTTTCTTTAATCACCCCCCTTTCCTTCCTAATATTTTCTCTCCCTTTCCTGATCTTCTTTCTTCACTTTCTTTCTCTCTCTTCTTTCCTTCCTTTCTTTCGCCTCTCTTTCCTAATCTCTCCCTTCTTTCTTTCCCCTTGTTCCTTTCTCTCTTTTCGCTATTCATGCACGGTGGATTCTAGTATCGGGCCCCACCTCTTGGAACATACATAGTGAGCCAGGTCTTAACCTGAGTGACGGGTGTGGCCTTTGTCCAAATTCCCTTGTCTCCATGTCGTGCACAGTGATGCCTATCGCTAAGCATGTCTTCTGCTTTCTCTCTCATCTCTACTTTCTTCTGTCATGGATGGCGGAACCCCATCGTTGTCCATGTTCCCTTTCTCTCCCCCTTTCTTATCATGGATGGTGGAACCCCATGACCTTCCATGTTCTCTTTCTCTCTCCCTTCACTGTCATGGAAATCAGAACCCCATCGTCATCCATGTTCTATTTCTCTCTCCCTTCTCTATCATAAACGGTGGAGGCTCATCGTCATCCATGTTCTCTTTCTCTCTCCCTTCTCTGTCAGGGACGGCGGAGGCGCATAGCCGTCCATGTTCTCTTTTCTCCTTCTCTCTCTTCAGTCACGAGCGATGGGACCTCATCGCTGTTCATGTTTTCTTCTCTCTCTTCTCTCTCTCTGTAATGGACGGCGGAAACCCATTGCTGTCCATGTTCTCTTTTCTTGTTCTTTATCTTCAGTCATGAATGATGGGGCCTCATCGATGTTCATGTTTTTTTCTCTCTTCTCTCTCCTCTATCATGGACAATGAAATCCCATCACCGTACATGTTTTTCTTCTCTCTTCTCTCTCTTTTTGTCATGGATGCCGGAAGCCCATTACCGTTTTCGTTTCTTCCTTTTCTCTCTCCTATGTCATAGATGATAAAGGCCATCGCCATTCATGTTTCTTTCTTTTTTCTCTCTCCTCTATCATGAATGATGGAAGCTCATCGTCATCAAATTTTTCCTTCTCTCTTATCTCTCCTAGATCATGGATGGCAAAAGCTCATCATCGTCTATGTTTCTTCCCCTCTCTCTTCCTTCTCGCTCTTCCTTCGACTCTCTTTTTCCCTTCTCTCTCTTCTTTCTTCTCTCTTCTTTTCTTCTTTTTCTCTCTTCTTCCCTCTCTCTCCTTCCCTCTCCTGTCTCTTTCATCCTTTCTTTCTCTTCTCTCTTCTTCCTTTCTGCTCTTCTCTTTCCCTCTCTTCTTCTTTCCTCTCTCTTCCCTCCTTTATTATCTTCTCCTTTTTTCTTGTTCTTTTCTCTTCTCTTCTACTCTACTCCCTTCTTCTCTTCTTTTATTCTCTCTTCTCGTTTTCCCTCTTAATCTCCCATCTTTTTCTTTCTCTTCTCTTCTTCTTTTCCACTTCTTTCTCTTTCTTTTATCTTTTTTGTCTCTCCTTCCTTTCTTATTTCTTTTCTTCTCCCTCTCTCTTTCCCTCTCGTTTGACCAAGGGAGGCTAAGTCTGGTACTGCCATGTAGTCTTGTCGTCGAGCAATATTGCTGCAGTGTCAGTCGACGTTACCATGCCCTTCTTGCTACAACATCGGGTCAATCACTTACTGATCTACCTACTATGTTAGTCTAGCTGCTTGATCGAATTCTTCTCTTCCCTTTCCTCTATTCTATCTCTTTCTTCTCCTCTTATCACCCCAATCTTCATTTCATTCCTTTCCTCTCTTCTCTCAAATGTGCACGACTGTGTGCATTTGCCCAAAGACAAGGTGGGGTCCCTTGGCCCACTTGTCTTAGAAATTACCCATGTGTGTGTGATCGTAGAAACATTAGATTACAGGTCAAGGGAGGCAATTTCGAGCCAATTGAAGGACTAGGGGGCTTTTCATCATGATCTAAGAAGGCACCCACGTGAGTCAGCCCGAGTGAGTTACAGACCCAGGTGAGGTATGTGTCGCCTCACACTAAAATCCTCTATCATTGGATGGTATACATGCCCTTGTTTCCTAACAAAGTTCCTGAGAGAGCGGTCTCAAGTCTCGAGTTCCCCTGAAACCCGAGACGTGTGCTACCAGGTCATCCTGACCCGGAGGGCAAGATCGAGGCAGCTAACCAATCTCCCCTAAAATCATGTCTCCCTTTCCTTAAATCTCTCCCCCCATATTTATCTCTCTGATATTCTCTCTCCCTCTCCCTCTCTTTCTCTCTTTCCTCTTAATAGATATCGAATGTGAAGATTTTATTTTGAAAAAAGATTTAATTTTGATGGGACGTGATTAGGAAATGCGCAACACATTTGGAAGGTGACTAAATAATTATGCCTCCCTCTTTTTCCCTCTTTTGCTCTTGATAGAATTGGCATGGATAAAAAAGAAGAGTGCTGAGAGAAAGAGAGAGATAAATGGAAAGATAGAAATTTAGAACAAGCTTATTTATGATACATAATATAACCTAGAGAGCTTGAGAGCATGAAATCTAATTTTCCTAAATTAGTATGTAGATTGAGAAGTAGAGTGTTGAAAGAAACAGAGAGAGAGCATTGATAAAAAGAGAGAGAGATATAAATAGAAGGAAAGAATTTTAAATTGAGCTAAAACATTTCTTTCTCTCTCCTTCACCAACGAACTCTCTCAGTCGTCCTCTTTAATTTCTCTCTTCTCGCTATTTTAGTACAATGAATTTAAAGCATTAGAATAGGCATCTCCAACAAAGTCTCTCTATCATCCTCTTAAATTTCTTTCTTCTCTCTCCCAATACAACAAACGCTCTCTATCATCATCTTAAGTTTCTCTCTATCCTCTCTCTCAATACGAGTAATTTGGATCATTGCAAGAGGTCATTTCTACTTGACTTTGTTTGAAATTGGTGTTTTATATTTTACAGCAAAAATGAACTGTAAATTGCCCTCTCTCTCTTCATTCTCTCTCCCTTTTCCCAACACTATACCTCTCTCTCTCTCTGTATCTCATCTTGACTAATATTTCTCTCTCCCTCTTCTTAACACCATACTTCTCTCCATCTTTTCTTTCCTTAAATCTCTTCTTCAAAATGAAATCTCTATCCATAAATCTCTCCCCCCATATTTATCTCTCTCTAATTCTCCCTCTCACCCTCTGTTTCCCTCTCAATTGATATGGAATATGAAGATTTTAATGTGAAAGAAGATTAAATTTTGATGGGAAGTGATTAGGAGATGTGCAAAAATTTAGAAGGTGACAAAATAAGTATACCTCCCTCTTTTTCCCTCTTTCGCTCTTGATAGAATTGGTGCGTGGAGAGAGAAGGATAGCGTTGAGGGAAAGAGAGAGATAAATGAAAGGGTAGAATTTAAGTACAAGCCTATTTAAAAAACATTATATTACGTATAGAGTATGAGACAATGAAAGCTAAACTTCCTAAATTGGTGCATGAATTGAGGAGTAGAGCATTGAGAGAAATAGAGAGAGCATTGATAGAAAGAGAGAGATATATAAATAGAAAGATAGAACTTTCGAATGAGCTTATCTAGGGAACATGCTCTTTCTCTCTTCCTCTCCAATGAACTCTCTCTATCATCCTCTTATATATATATATATATATATATATATATATATATATATATATATATATATATATATATATGTACACACGATTAATCTGGCATCTCCAATGAAATCTCTCTATCATCCTTTTAAATTTCTCGCTTTTCTCTCTCTATGAAACAGGCTTTCTACCAACCTCTTAAATTTGTCCCTTCGCTCTTTATACAATGAATTGGGGTCATTGGAACAAGTTATTTTCCTCTTACTTTGTTTATACAGTAAAGGTCTTACATGCCGATACTAAGCGTTAAGAGTACTCATATTACAGGGAGCATCCCCTTTCATAATCCGACTTATACAGGGTCTTAATCGACTTACGGAGCACGAATACAAATAGTATATACCTCGGAGAGGGATGAGAGTAGTGTTATTTAGTTCCATGAGGGTAGCTGCCAGTTGCAAAAGTTCCTTACCTGAAGGGACAATGGCAAGCTGCTATTGAATGTGAACAACAAAGTCGAGTTATTAAATATCTCAACTCAATTGTGGAGAGTCCAGGCAATCTTTAGCCCAAACAAAATTACATTATTTCTGTATGTCCCAGCTGGAGTGATGAACGAGGTCTTCCTTATTTATGTCTTCAAGAGCAATCTTAATCTGAAACGAAGAGAGCTGTATCGATCCATGAAACTAAACATCACGTACCTTGCCATATGATCAATGAGAGTCAGAATATTGGGCAGGGGAAAATCGTCCTTAGGACAAGCCGCCTTTTTGAGGTCTCGTGAATCGACACAAAGTCGAATCTACCCATTCTTTTTCTTTGCCGACACGACCTTTGCTAACCAATCTGGATGCTTCTCAGTTCGGATAAACTTGGCATGGCATCCAATAATTGTTGAACTTATGCCTTAATCTCTATCTCAAGTTCGAGTCTGAACTTCCTGGTCGCTTGTTTCACAAGAGTCATGTTCGGTCCCCTATGGAGTAAGGGGGGTGTGGGTTGTGTCAATACATCTGAGAGATACGGATGAGATCGCCAACCAAAAATCCCCCCGAGCTGAAGGCAAACGTAAGAGTGCCTAGAAAGTACGGGAAGAGGGAAAGGCCAATAAAATCATCAACTTCCTCCTATTCGAGACCGTTCGAGTTGAAAGAGCAAACTAAATCGATAGGAGAGGTCGTCAGGCACAAGTGGGACGAGAACCTAAAAGCTAGAAATAGGGCACAAAAGAGGGCACAGAGGACCCGGACCCGTACTTCCTTGAGGATAGGGGAGATACGATCGTGAAGTAGGAAGCCTAATGAAAACAGGTAAATGAAACCTGAGGAATTAGACCGTAAATCTTGGTTCGAAAGAGGGACAGGAGGAACCAAAGGGAAGCGAGGTTTTTACCTCAAATCAAACTCAGTCAAACCTAGGATCATGTCCCAATGAATGGCCCAACTGAGCTCAACCGATGTCTAGCCTCTGAGGCACGGGTAAATAATATAGCCACCGGTAATCCCTGCACAATAAAGGTAGCAGGATTCGAACCTATGGCCCTTTATACCTAAAACAGATGCGCTATCAGATTGCGCTCTACACCTCATATCAACAACCCCCCCCCTCCTGGAGAGCACTACAATATTCACTTAGACTATTATCACCTTGTTGCAGCCAGAAAAGATTTTCATACAGTTCCTACATATTCCGCTTGTTCTCCTTCTCTTTGTTTCACTATTCCCACCGCTCATTCAATCACTTGCCTTTCCTTCTCCTTCGCTATTTCATTGATTCCTCGTTGATTCCTCTTCCCCCTATTATCTTCTTCGTCAAAAAGCCCCCACCCCCTAAAGAGAAAGTAGTTTCGTTTAGTATGAGATCGCTTCACACCTCGAAGTGCTCACATCTCCGCCTAACGAAGTTCTCTTAAAAACCATCGTACGAGAACTTGTATAGAGAAGGATTTCCAACGTTTAAGACAACGAGTGACTAAACTAATGTAAACTCCTCTCATTGCTTTGAGAGAGTGTCTATAACTCAGCTCAGATGCAGCGCAGTAGTTCTTCCATACCAACTTAGCTGCCCGACACTGCTATTGGCATAACAACCGGTACGCCATAGGTTGGCCCAACCCAGTCCTCTTGTACTAGGGTTGTCTCCTCGCAGTTCTCCCTTTAACACCAATGGTATATAGGAATCGAACTGTCTCACGATGATCTAAACCCAACTCACGTACCACTTTAATTGACGAACAACCAAACTCTTAGGACCTTCTTCAACCCCAGGATGTGATGAGTCGAAATCGAGGTGCCAAATGACTCCGTCGATAAGAGCTCTTGGGAGTCATCAGCCTGTTATCCCCGATGTACCTTTGATCTGTTGAGCGAGAGCCCTTCCACACGGGAGTCCTGCATCACTATGGCTAGCTTTCATCTCTGTTCGATCAGTCGATCTCATAGTCAGGCAGGCTTATACCATTACACTCACGAGCATAATCTTAGCTTGAGCCCACCTTCACACACCTCCGTTACTCTTTAGGAGGCATCCGCCCCAGATAAACTACCCACCTCACAGTGCCCCCCCACCCCCAAATGATCAGTGTGGCGGTTA
Source organism: Amborella trichopoda (assembly GCF_054954075.1). Taxonomy (NCBI): domain Eukaryota; kingdom Viridiplantae; phylum Streptophyta; class Magnoliopsida; order Amborellales; family Amborellaceae; genus Amborella; species Amborella trichopoda. The sequence continues at coordinate 27,012,875 of NC_142337.1, read as the reverse complement.
GGTATCCTTAGACGAAAGAGTGGTCTTTCAGGATTGGGAGATTTGTGTCACCACCTCCCACCTATCCTTCACATTCGATCAAGGTTGTCACTATGAAGCTATAGTCAAGGTGCATGGGGTCTTACCGTCTAGCCGTTGGTACTCCACATCTTCACGGAGAATTCAATTTCACCGGGTCCATGTCGGAGACTGCGGGGTAGTCGTTACACCATTCTTGCAGGTCGTTACTTATGCGACAAGGAATTTCGCTACCTTAGGACAGTTAGAGTTACTGTCGCCGTTGATCGGGGCTTCCATTCAAAGCTTATAAGACTTCTCCTTCCGACCTTCTAGCACCAGGCAGGTGTCAGACTCTATACATTGTGTTACCACTTAGCAGAGTCCTGTGTTTTTATTAAACCGTCGCTACCCCCTGGTTTGTGCTGCTTTCCTAATCAAAAGCAAGGAGAGCACCCCTTATCTCGAAGTTACGGGGTCATTTTTTCGAGTTCCTTTGACATGGTTCTCTCAAACGCCCTAGTATACTCAACTTGTTCACTTGTGTCGGTTTGGGGTATGGTCAGTTCACCGGGAGGATCGCCCTCTCAATTCTAATTTCTTTCTTAAAAGTTGAAAGCCTTTATGATTATGACAACATACTCGTGACTATGGCAGGGCAGTACGCTCTGCTCTCTCCCCACCCCTATTCTAAGACTAAAGGCCCCTATTGAAGATTCAAAAGGAGAGCACTAAAATGAGAAAGGCGACCGAAGGGTTCACACTAGAAAGTGCTTGTAAAGGTGTTAGCAGGTGCGCTGAGCAGGAGCTCACCTATGGGAAAGAGCGCCCGTTGGGCCGAGTCTTCGCCCGTCTTCACCTTTAGATAACTCAAAGTGTCTGTCTAGCTCATTCAGTCTACTCCACGTAGCAAGGTCAAACTATTGGCAGGGAGTTTTGCTGTCAAAAGGCAAATCGCTTATGAGTGCTTTGCTGGGCACTCTCAAACAAGAGCTTTGCTTTTTGCACAGCCCTCATAAGCAATTTGCTTTGTAGCCAACGAGCCTCAGTGAGTTCAGTCGTTAGCTAACTCTTGCCAAAGCTCTCTTGAGGGATTTTTGCTGCTGCCCAATAGAGTGCTGCTTTGATGCAACGAGCAAAGCCTCAGCGAGTTCAGTCGTTAACGCAACGTCAATGCCCAACCAAACCAAGTACGTACTAAAGAGCCCTTTTTGCTGCGTGAGTTTAGTTGTTAGGTTAGCAAAGTCTTGTAAAAGCCCAAGTAGTCAAGAGCCCTTTTTGCTTTTGCTCAAAAGCTAGGACCGAGTGCGAAGCAACATCAAAGCACTCACTCTAACGAGCGAGGGCTTTGCAAGAGTAAACTGCCAGAAAACGTAGGCTCGAAAGCAAGAAGCAAGGGCGCTAACGCGCCACGAATCCATTTTCTTGCTTGCAATTGTTGGTTTGTTTTTTTCCCAGCAAGAAAACGTATGCGCTACCATGCAACGGCTTTCGCGCAGCAAGAAAACGGATGTGCTAGCGCACTCTCCCATTGCTTGGTTGCTTGGTGTAGTTTTCTTCGTTTCTTCAACAATCGCTTTTTCTAAAAGCAAACCCACCCTCAACAACGAGTGATTTGACATTGCTACCACTGGCTTTGCTCCTTGCTTGCCATGCCACTACCTGAACAGTTGACTTCTTTGTTCTTAGTTAGTCAAACTACGACGAGAGTTTCAGCTTTTGAAGCGTCAGTAGCTTAGGGGTCCAAGCACATCCGAGTCAAGAAGGCTTTTCTGACTCAATGTTCATCTTAAGGAATGGAGAGCGAGGGGAAGAGGGGGCAGCCCATGGCCCGATCATCCAATTCGTTCCAACAGACAGGCATGGTTCAGCAATCAAAGCAACTTCATCACTCTCGTGTACCCATCGGAAGGCAGCCCTTTCAGGGCTTCCTTAGGGATCGATTCACTCTGCGTAGATTGACTGAACGTAGAAACCCTTGAACTGACAAGCGCTCGTGTTTTTCATAGAATTTCTCGTTACTCATGTCAGCATTCTCACTTTTGATATCTCCAAGTGTTGTCACCAAAACCTTCCCCGATTGAAAGAACATCCCGCTACTGACGCTTGAAAATGCTTTCAAGGTCTCGTCGCTTCGGTGACTCACTTGAGCCCTGATACATTTTTTGTGCCATGGAGCTAGACCAGTGAGATATTTCGCTTTCTTTAAAGGATGGCTGCTTCCAAGCCCACCTCCTGATTGTCATCGCTCGATCCCTTCCTTTTCCACTAAGTGATTGCTTAGGGACCTTAGCGTACGATCTGGGCTGTTTCCCTCTCGACTTCGGATCTTAGCACCCAAAGAGTCTGTCTGTACAAATGATCTAAGCCTGTCTTCAGAGCTTCCCTAGGTTGGTCAAGCTTTTTGGGGGCCACCCTAGCCCATTGAGTGCTCTACCTTGGGCCATCGACATCATACGCTCTACTGAAATAGATTTCGTAGAAAACAAGCTATATCCGATCTTGGTTGGCCTTTCACCCCTAGCCATAGGTCATCCTCGTATTTTGCCACATACGTGGGTTCGGTCCTCTAAGGCCTGTTAGAGCTCTCTTCAACTAGCTCATGGCCAGATAGATCGATTTCGTGTCAAATAGAAACAACTAGAAGATTCAACCTCTAGAAAGCGCTTACACCTAATGGCTTAAGCCGCTGTTCCCATTTCCTCGCTGACCCATCATGCGAAAGGTATGCCGTTAGAGTGAGTGCGCCCGCCGTTTGGCTCTAAGCTCTGCTCCTTTCGACTGATTGTTTGCATCGGATCTCAGGTTCTCTATTGCACTCCCTAAATAGGGTTCTTTTCACCTTTCCCTCATGGTACTTGTACGCTATCGGTCATTGAGGAAGACTTAAGCTTAGAGGGTGGTCCCCCTTTCTCTCGTAAAAACAATCAGAATTTGAACATGCCGTGTTTTACTGGGAAGGATCAAACCATGGGAACGAATCTACAAGGCTATCACCATCTTTGGTTAGATCTTCCAACCATTTCACAATTCTCGAACCAACATTTTTTCCATCATCCAATCCACAACAAATCGAATGAAACCAACGAGAACGAGTTACGCGAGCTTAATAGGAGCGTACAAAAACAAGTTTGTTAGGCCGATCGAGAACGAGTTACATTTAAATGAGTATAGTTCTACGAAACGAGCCTAATAGAAAAGGAAGCGAAGTGCATAAGCACTGAGCGAGCAATGCGCGAAGCGAGAGGAACGAGGCTAAGTGGCTCCGCACCTTTGCTTCATTCCGCTTCGCGGATGAAAGAAGATTGAATTGCTTTGCTTCGCTAGAGCGAAGCTTCGTGGTAAGCTTTGTGTTTCTTTTTCTTCAAAGCCCCAATCTGCTCTCGCTGGCCGCTACTAAAGGGATCTCGGTTGATTTCCCTTCCATTAACTACTCAGATGTTTCAGTTCGTTAAGTTTTCAAAGTCCAAAGAGTGTAGACTAGCCACGGAGCTTGGATACGGCTTCCCGATCGGAGATCCATGGATCACAGATGGTATCTCCTCATGGCCTTTTGCCTCTTCAAGGGTCCTTCCTTCTCAATGCTCGGGCATCCATCGAATGCATTGAGTACATTGAATACCAACATAATCTTGATGCAAGCAAGGTCTAATGGCTAGGCTTTTTGCTGTTGCGAAGCAAAAGCTAGAAAGGCAAGCCAAATCTTGTCAAAGCCAGCAAACTACAGCTCAAAAGCAAGAAGTGAGGGGGCACGTTAGCACAACCATTTTCTTGAGGGTGTGCGCTAGTGTTCAACAAACTACAGCTCGAAAGCAAGAAGCAAGGGCACTAAAGCGCCACTAGCGCATCTGCTTTCTTGTGAGAAGCAACGGTGCTAAGGCGTCTCGCATCCGTTTTCTTGCTTGTCTCTGGCCTAAAAGCATACGTGCGCACTAGCGCACTACTTCTTCGCAGCTAGCACGCACTGTAGTTTTATTCGCAGCTAGCACGCCCAGCAAGAAAATGTATGCGCTACTGCGCAACGGCTTTAGCGCTAGTGCACTCTTGCGTTGCTTGGTGTAGTTTTCTTCGTGCCATTTTCTTCGCTTCAACAACGAGGGCTTTGACAAGACTTGGCTTGGCCAACCAAAACTCAAAATACATCAACAACCCTTATTCCTGAAGTGAACGGCCGCTTTCTTGGAACTAAGTGCGGGTTCAACAACTACATCCTTGGTTCATAAACATAACTAGACCCAGCGAGTGGAGTGCATAAGCACGGAGCGAGACATGAGCGGTAGAATTCAGTTCAAGTTCATTATAGAAGGTTGGCTTGTGTTTATTCAACAACTACACCAAGGGTTTGAAGTTCACCCTATAAGCTCTGAGTGGGCTTGTTTGTTCTATTGAAATATTGAAGGTCACCCGTACCTAAGAAGTACAAGTAGTCCTCCTACGAAGTACAAGTGGTCTCCCACCCTTTAGAAGAGTAATCACCCTTTGTGCCAAAGGCTTGCGACTGAAGTATGTACGAGCTTGCCAACTCTACAGAGACTTTTCAACCTTGGGCTTTCAGCTTGCTTACAAAATTACACTTTCTACTTAGAATAGACAACATTATAGTTTTTTAGTTTTTTTTTAGTTAGCTTAAGGACAAAATTGTATTGTTGTGAAGAGTGGTCCAGATCCCAAGAGCATAAGAACTACTCCAAAATTGCATCAAAAAGGGAGGAGTTGAAGCTGATCCACACATATCCAGTCCTCAAGAAATTGTATATGACTCAATACATATATACATGCGCATATACATATATGTGTATATACACATAAATGTATATACATATGCATATACATCTACACATCTATACATACATATATGTATATATATATATACATACATATATGTATATATATATATATATATGTATGTACATATATGTATGTATATATATATATATAGATATATATATATATATATATATATATATATATATATATATATATATATATATACATACATATATGTACATACATATATATATATATACATACATATATGTATATACATTTATATACATATATTTGAGTGCATATATACAAATATATGTATATGTACATGTATATACATATACGTATGTATATATATATGTATATGTATGTATATATATATATATAAATATATGTATATATATATATATATATATATATATATATATTTGAGTACATATATTTATATATACATACATATATACATATATGTATATACATATACATATACATCTATTTACATATATTTATATGTAAATATAAAGATCTATGTAAATATAAAATATATAAATATTTACATATAAGTAAATATATATATGATGTCCTATATGTATGTATTTACATGACGTCATATATGTAAATATACTTACATGTATTTACATAAAAATATATTTATATGTAAATATATTTATATATAAATACATGTAAATACATATTTTTACATATATAAATATATTTGTATTTATGTGTATACATGTGTATACAAGTATAAATACATATATATATATACATGTGTACACATATGTATACACATATATACATATACACCTATACACATATATATGTGTCTATGTGCATACAAATATATATATATACACATATACACATGTATATATATGTACATATATATGTATTCAAATATATATAGATGTACATATCTTTATATACATATATGTACGTATATATGCATATATGTACATATATAAATATATGTACATATATTTACATATATTTATATATAAATATATATATATATTTAAATATATAAATATTTACATATATGTATATGATGTCATATAAGTAACTATTTACATGACGTCATATATGCAAATATATTTACATGTATTTGCATATATATATAAATACATATATTTATATTAATATATAAATACATCTAAATACATATATTTACATATGCAAAAATATTTATACATATTTAAATATATTCAAATTTAAATATATGTAAATATACAAGTATGTAAATTTATATGTAAATACATGCATGTAAATTGATGTATTTACATGTATACATATAAATATATGTATTCATGTATACACATAAATACAAATACATATACGTATATGTTTATGTATACATATATATAAGCATATATATGTATTTGTATATATATATATATATATATATACTACATTTATGTGTATATATGTATGCACAATATACATATATGTATATATATACAAATACATATATATATACATACATGCATGTACATATATACATAAATATATGTATTTACATATTTACATATAATTTTACATACATGTATATTTACGTATATTTATATGTAAATAAAATAGCATAAGTATAAATATATTGACATATGTAAAAATATGTAAATATAACTATTTACATTAATATATTTGCACAAAAATATATATGTATTCACATATATGTATATAGTGTATATGTATATATATATATGTGTGTACTTGTAAATGCACATAAATATATCTATTTACATGTAATTATGTGTATACATGTGTATACATGTATATAAACATGTATACATTTATGTATATATATATATATATATATATATATATATATATATATATATATATATATGTATATTTATATATATATATATATACACATACATGTAGTATGTATACACATACATGTATACATGTATACATATATGTATACATCTATGTATATATATATATATATATACACAAATACAAATTTACATATACATACATATATACACATATATACATAAAGTATATATGTGTATATTTATATATGTGTATACATATATGTATATATACATACATATATACACATATATACATAAAGTATATATGTGTATATCTATATATGTGTCTACATATGTGTATATATACATACATATATGTGTATAAGTGTATACGCATATAAATATACAAATACACATATATGTATACACATGTATATACAATAATGCACCAATATGTAAATATATACAAATGTGTATACACATATGTAAATATAGACATATGTATATGTATATACACATATGCACATATATGTGTATATGTATTTGTATATATGCGTATTTGTATATATGTGTATTTACATATATGTGTATTTACATAGATGTATATATATACGTGTATATGTGTATATATGTGTACATGTGTACATATATGCACATATATGTACATATGTGTATATATATGTATATACTTGTATATATACATGTATTTATACTTGTATACACATGTATACACATTAATACATGTAAATACATATATTTATGTGTATTTACATATACACATATATAGATGTACACATATATACATGTATGTGAATACATATATATTTATGTGTATTCATAAATACATCTCTCTACATGTATACCTGTAAATACATAAATTTACATATATGTATTTACATATAAATTTACATACATGTATATTTACATATATTTATATGTAAATATAATTAAATATGTATAAATATATTTATTAGTAAATACATGTAAATATACTATCATATATGACATCATGAAATACATATAAATATATGTACATATATTTATATATGTATATTAATGATGTCACAAATATATGTATATGTATATGTATATGTACATGTACATGTACATGTACATGTACATGTGCTTATACATATAAATATATTTGTGACGTCATAAATATACATATATAAACATATGTACATATATTTACATATATTTATGTGTATATACGTATACACATTTATACTTATATAAGTATATATATACATACATATATGACGTCATAAACATATATATATATAAGTACTCAAATATATGTATATATGTACATATACATATACATATATTTATAACGTCATAAATATACATATATAAATATATATACATATACTTATGTGTAAATACATATACACATCTATACATGCATATATGTATATATACATATATGCATGTATAGATGTGTATATGTATATACACATGTAGACACATACATTTGTATATATACATATATGTATATACATATATATATATATATATATATATATATATATATATATATATGTATTGGGTCATATATATATATATACATATATATGTACGTATATACATATACATGTACATATGTATATATTTATGTATATACATACATGTATATGTACTCAATACATATGTACATACATATATACATAAAGGGAAAATATGGGATTAACCCACTAGCCCAACGTCTCAGATTGATTCTGGGTGGATCTGATGATCACGGATGTCTGATAGTGTTTGAGTTTTAGTTTTTTGTTTCTACAAATCCAAACCACTTGAAATTTTAAACGTGTGTTCATAAAAAATAGGTGAATCTTCTAAAAATTTCAAACAAGTATTTTACATGAAATAAATTAACCAAAATACCCATAAAGGGTTTGGGGGGTATTTGGTTATTTTATTTTTCATAGATAACGTTTTTCGTATTCTTATTAAGTGTGTCACGATGAGAAGATCACACATCTAAAATTTCAAGTGATTTGGATTTGTAGAAAAAAAAGACAAAAATTCAAGCCCTACCGGACATCAGCGATCGTCTGATCGGCCCAGATTCAATCTGGGCCGTTGAGCTCATGTTCATATCAGCTAGTGGACTAATCCCATCATTTTCCATACATATATATGTATATATATACATATGTGTACATATATATGTAAATACATATATGTATATGTATATAGACACATATATATATATATATATATAATATAAATATATATATATTGTATATATATATATATATATATATATATATATATATATATATATATATATATATATATATATATATATATATGTACTTATACATATATGTATATACATATATATGTATATATGTAAATATATACATATATATATATATATATATACATACATATATATATATATATATATATATATATATATATATATATATATATGTATATATACATATTTGACTCAATACATATATACATGTATATTTACATATATGTGTATAGACACATATATGTATATACATGTGTATAAAAATATACACACACATATATATATATATATATATATATATATATATATATCTATATATATATATGTATATGTATTTGTACATATATATATATATGTATTTGAGTACATATATTGATATATACATATATATATTGTATATATTTGTATATGTATTTGTATATATGTGTATTTGTTTATATGTGTATATATATATACGTATATATATACATGTGTATACGTGTGTGTATGTGTATATGTGCACACACACACACACACATATATATATGTATATACATATTTTTGTACATGTATATATGTACATGTAATTACGCTTGTATACCCATGTATACACATAAATACGTGTAAATACATATATTTATGTGTATTTACATATACACAATACATATACATATACACATATATAAATATATGTAAATAGATATGTATTTATGTGTATACATGTAAATACATTTACATGTATACATATAAATATATAAAATACGTATATGTATTTACATATTTACATGTATTTACATATAAATTTACATACATGTATATTTACAGATGTAAAAATATGTAAATATATGTATTTACATATGTATATACATGTATGTATGTATATACAAATACATACGTATGTACTCGTATGTATATGTATATACATATACAATACTCATATGTATATACATTTGAGTACATAGGTATATGAGTACATATGAGTACGCATATACATACAAAACTCATATACAAAACTCAAATGAGTACATTCATCAGTACTCAAAACTCAAAATATGTACTCATAGAATACTCAGGAGTACATAGAGTACTCAAAACTGAAAACTCTATGTACTCTATGAGTACTCATGAATACTCATAGAGTTTTGAGCACTTACAAAGTTCATGAGTTTTTGAGCGCTCATAGAGTTTTGAGTACTTTATGAGTATGCATTCAGTACTCTATGAGTTTTGAGTTTTGAGTACTCAAAGCTCTATGAGCACTCTATGAGTTTTAGTACTCAAAACTCTATGAGTACTCAAAAACTCTTAGAGTTTTGAGTTTTGAGAACTCATTATTGAGTTTTGAGTACTCATTTTTGAGTTTTGAGTACTCGAAAACTAAAAAATGAGTACTCAAAATGAGTATTGCATTTTTTAGTACTAAAAAATTCATGGAGTTTCGAGTACTCAAAACTCAAAACTCAATTGAGTTTTGAGTACTCAATTGAGTACTCAAAAAAACTCGTAGAGTATTCATATGAGTTTAAGAGTACTCAAAACTCATAGAGTTTTTTTTATGAGTACTCAAAAAACTCATAGAGTTTTGAGTACTATATGAGTTTTTTTTTTAGTACTTAAAAAACTCAAAACTCTAGAGCACTCAAAATATTTTAGAGTACTCAAAACTCAAAACATATTTTGAGTTTTTGAGTACTCTATGAGTACTCAAAATGTGTTTTGAGTACTCAAAACAAACTGAGTGTTTGAATACTCTTAGAGTACTCAAAAACACAAAACATGTTTTGAGTACTAAAAATATTTTGAGTACCCTAAACTACACAGACTCAGTCTGTGCTGCATGACCCTAAACTGTAAAGCCTCGATTCGTGCTGCACGACCCTAAACTGCACAACCTTGGTTTGTGCTGCACGATCCTAAATTGCACAGCTTCGGTCCGTGCAGCCCGACTCAATACTGCACAGCCTCGGTCCATGCTGTATGACTCTAAACTGCATAGTCCAAACTATATGACCTTAAACTGTAATGGTGGTCCGTGCTGCATGACCTTAAACTGCACAACACCATGGTACATACCATACGACCTTAAACTGTAGCAGTGGTCTGTGTTGTATGATCTTAAACTGCACAACATCATGGTCCAAACTATATGACTTTAAATTGTAGCAGAGGTCTAGTTGCACAACCATAAATTGCATGGTTCTAGTCGTATGACTTTAAACTACATAACCACAGTCTAGTTGTTTGACCTTAAACAATAACACCCATCCTAGCCGCATGACGTTAAAGGCTCTACAACCACGGTCCAGCTGTATGACCTTAAACCATAGTGCATGTCTTGTTGGCATGACGATAAATTTCTTTGCCTAGGTCACGGAGGCATGACCATAAACTCGCCCCCACATACACGAACATGACTTTACGTGCACTTTCATGCAAGCCTTTCCTAACCTACTTGATAGTATGTGTGCACCACCTTCATTACCTCCCCAATGAGTTCATGCATTTCATCACCATACCGCATTCCCCAGTGAGTCTCACCCATGCTAAAAAACGGCGAACCATCCTGCCATCCATACTCATTGTAAGTTAGTGGGTCACCATCATCCACCCACATTTCAGACATCGTCCATCTCTCATAGGTAGCCCCGAGCCATCTCCCCAAGTGAGCCAAACGACCACCATACTCACTTCTTGGCCTTCATAGACTGCCATCCATCACCATCACGATCCAACTGTATGACCTTAAACCATAGTGCACAAGCAGGCCGCATGACGTTAAACTATTTTGCACAGGTCCCGGAGGAGTGACCTTAAACATGCCTTCACAAAGAAAAAGAGAAAAGAATAATGGGCATAGTGTATACCTAAACAAGGGAGCGCTGTGAGTAAAAATGACGGATGTGCATGGTCATGAAATCATGAGTAAAAGAGTTATGTGAATAAAAAAACTGGGTATGGTGAAAACCCGAAAGGGCATCGTGAGCAAGAATGAAAAAAAAATGGTGGACATGACCAAAAGGTCATGGGTAAAAGAACCCCATAAAAAGAAGTTTGTGAAAACCGTCTCTACGGCGTCGCTTCCCAAGACCAAGTGAAAATCCGCAAAGGACGCTTGGATCAATAAACAGGTTGATACAACACTCGCCTCAAAAGGAATATTCAATCCTCACTCAAAAGAAGAAAATCCCTGGTGACATAAAAACCAAGAACCCAAAAACATGAGCTTCAAGGAAAAGATTCTGACAGTCTGAGTCTAGTTGCAAAAAGAGTTGAAAGATAGAAGACTCACCAATACGGCAAGACATGTCTCATAAGGAAGAACATTATTCTCACGAGGTCACAATTACACTCTAAGAAAACAACATTACAACGGCAAGAAACTAACAAAGCAAGGGGAGAACCTGTCAGAAACTTCAACTCGCCTAGCCGACAGGCCCAGACCTTCGAGACCAGCTAACACTGCCCCAGACTGGACTCGGTAGTAGAGACCCCAAAGTGATACTCTAAATGTCAAAAGAAAACATGGTGTAGCAGCAAATAACGCCTACCAAAGCAAACCAACGAACCTAGACCAAATGGGAACAATGCCCTTCCCCATGGCACTCAATTACAAGATGGGCCCGATTCTGACTGATGAGGTCTGTACAAAATCCTCAGATTCAAAATCACAAATAGTCAGCACGAGGGTGAGGACTTCGACAAGATCCCTCAAAAAAGTCTCTTCTCCCCTTAAAGTCTCCATGGACGGACCTGCGATCAATGCATCCCTATGTCTGAGCAACCTAGTTACACCATTACGTGAATCTCCTCGAAGTTCATGTGGTCCTGTGACTAGGAAGGAAAAAAGTAAAAGCCAAAGGAAACATTCCGAATGATTGTCCTTCTCACTGCTCTAGAAGCACAACATTCGTTGGGGCAAGCTGTTTGAACGTATTTTTCAACACCTTTGTCCCTGGTAGGAAGCAGGTCAATAAAGCTTATAAAACAGTGAAAATTCCTAATTGTTTCAGAATGGTCCCAAAACTGGTCAAGTTATTTATCAGTACTTCAAAAGACCACCTGCTAAGTTTGATCTCGATCGGACATGTCTACGGCAGTGAACACAAAGGAACAATTTTCGAAAAAGATGGCCCTTAGCACCCTGAAAAGGACCCTACAACTGGAACTACGTTTTCGGTGTCTCAAATCACTTTGGGACCACCACCATTAGATCTGACATGGTCGAAAAGCTCTATGGGCCAAGTTTTGGCTTAATTGAACACTCTAGAACAAAGATATGAGCAAAACATTAAAACAGGAGGGGCCATACATTATTCCCGTGTGGCATCACTGCACCAAATAACGAAGCTCCGGTAAAAATTCAAAAGTTGCAAAATCTTCGTACAGGCTCCAAATCACATCCCATTTATTGCCACGAGATCGTAACGGCATGCTTAGTGCACTACGATGAAAACATTATAGAAAAACATCAAGGAACGAGTGCACTCTCGATCCGAAGTTTCCAAGATTCAAACAAATTTCAAGTCTCGTGATCATAGCTCAAAAACATGAATCATGGCTCGAAGTTAGTATCAAAACGATCGCCATGTCGAGCCCTATAAGAAAACAATAATCTTTCTATCAAACAGGCATCAGAGCAACCCCAGGTCAGCCACAGAAGATCAACCAAGTTCTCGGGCAGTAACAGGGACTGCACTGGAATTTCACGTATTGTTAGGTAGGGGGCATTACACCCATTTTTGGAATTTTTTGATTTAATTAAATCTTAATTTTCTGTAATTGTGCCTATTTTTTATCGGTCCACTCATGTTTGGGCACAAATCTATATAAATAGGCACTGCCTCATTGTAAAAGGGACCCTTGGCCTTCAGTTGATGGATTGAAGATTGAATAAAAATTTTGATTCCTTGCTTGAGCCTATGAGTATGTCTTGGAGAGAGAGAGGAGAGAGAAGAAAAGGGTTGGTACCCTTCAAGCAGGCAACTTTCTCTCTCCTCCCTCGCTCTCCTTCTTTCCTCTCTCTTTCTCTCTTCTCTCTCTTTCTCTCTTCTCTCTCTTTCTCTCTTCTCTCTTTCTTTCTCTCTTTCTCTCTCTTCTCTCTTTGTCTCTCTTCTTTCTCTTTCTCTCTTGGCAGCTCATGGCACTCCTGTCGTCTAGCCATAATGTTGTTGGGCCAAGATCACTTAGTTCGCTTTACTGCCACAACAGACCGACCATCGTGCTTAGCTGGTCGATATTCGTAATAACGCTTAGTGGTGATTCCGTGAGCCGGTCTTCATTATCGAGCCCATTTGTCTACCACGTTATGCCAATTATCAACCAGCCTAGTCATTGCTTTGATCCTCTCGCTTGGTCAATTCTTCTCTCCCCCCATCTTTCTTTCTTCTTTTTGAATGCGCATGCTTGTGTACCTTCATCAGAGAGGCAAAGGGTGAGGTCTGACCAACCTATCCCATAACCTTTGCCATATATGTGTGTGATTGCAGAAAAGCAGAAAATAAGAAGAATACGAGTCAAGGGAGGCGATTCTGAACCAGTGTTATTATTGGGGGGCTTTCTTCGTGATCTAAGAGGGCACCCACATGAGTCAACCCGTGTAAGTCCCGAACCCACCATTAAAATTCCTCTCTCACCGATTTGTAACACCTTCCCCCATTTTTGAAATAGGTTCTCGAGAGAGCGATCTTATAAATGTCTCGGGTCTTCCCTGAAACCCAAGACACGCACCGCCCGATCTTCTCGGATTTGGAGGGCGAGATCGATGCACCTAACCACACCCTAGATCCGAAATTAGGGTACAACCACCACAATACAACAGAGACTTGCTGATCATCAATACTTGAATCAGAAGGGCAAAGAGGAACAGGTTCTAATACCGGCGAGCCCTCAGGGGCTCAAGAGTCTCGGGCTATCCGGCCCGGTCAGGTACTCATCCTCCCTTCATTTCTTCTTTATTTTATTTTATTTATTTTGTTTTGATCGAATTTTGATTTGTTTTGATTGAAAATCTTGTTTTGAAATCCTTTGGATCACGCTGGCTCCACCACAGATTTGAGAGCAGGTCTGCTCGTTTTCGGGAAGATCTGATCTCAAATCTGAATTCAATTGTTCCCACTTTCTCTGCCATATTTTTTCCTTTTCATTTTTATCAGTTTCAAGTGTCAGATCACAATGATTTTGAGCTGTAAACACCACTCAGCACACGTCCAATGTGGGTGACGACGTTAAAAGCACTCCGCAATGGGCTAAACAAGGCCTACGATATTAGCCTCTTTGGGCAATAAAAGTGTCAAGAGGCATTCAAAAAAGAAATCACGTGAGGTGCAGCAAAAGTAAGAAGAAAATGACATCATGCAGTAAAGTCAATCAAAATAGAGAAGCACTTTATCCATCTATAAAAACTCTTACAAAGTACTGGCAAGAGGAAATGACATGTTCAGAAACTATCGATCATCTTATTGATCTCTACGTTGTGCGCTGCAGGAGAAGTCTCGGTTCCCTGGACACGCTCCTTCAGTTCTGCCACCATTTGAGTCTCCTCTGTCATCGCCATAGTTTTTTACTCTATTGTGCCATTGAGTTTGAACAAATCTTCAATCAATGAAGCCACCATGGCCCTCCTTTAGACCATCTCCGTCTCAAGGCCCGTGAAATCCGGTCTCAGCATTCGCATCTCTTCTTTGATTTCGATCATTCTCTTGAAGGTTCCTTGCGGCTCCCTCATGAGATCCTCCTGACAGCCAATTATCATGGGCTTCTTCTCGATGCAAGAATCAATCTCCTCACGACGGCGCAAGATCGACTCTTCCAAGAAGGCTAGCCTACTAGTTTCTTCCTCATGATGTAGCACCCCCAACAGCCAGCTCTCCAACTCGTTTAGAGTTGCATTAAAATGGGAAAGCACTTCTGGTGCACTCTCAATTGTGGTGGTCGTAGCAAACTCCTTCAATCTTGCCAACGCTTCGCCTAGCTCCTTGAAAGGAAACTTCCTTAAGCCCTAAAGGCCTGCTCGAAGCATGCCTGCAATCATGTTAGAAACCCCGTTAAAAATGGGCCTAGATGGTGTTCCTGGGATGACTACTTCTGAAGAAGCCTCAACCAGCCCAGGTTCTTCAGTGCCAGACTCCCTACCTTGACCTTCTCCCATAGGGACCTCTGCTTTTGTCCCAACAGGTCCTAAAGAAACTTGCTCCCCTTACTCTTCATCTTCTTGAGCTGCCACTTCAGCATTAGCAAATTCAGGAACAGCCTCCTCTCCAGTCAATTCAGCTCTAGCCACGACTTCTTCCATTTGGCTTGCACCTTCAACAACCAAAACCTCAGCCACGAAGAGCTCAGTCCCCTCATCTTCATGACCTGGGACCATGAAGGCAGCAACCTCTTGGCGCTCAGGCACATCATCAATTACGAGCTCTTCTTCTTGAGTCATAGTCCCTGCCTAGGAGCAGTTTCTTCAGGACCTAGAGCCTCATCAGTACCTGTCTAAGTTGCCTCCAACTCAGGGACTGCCCATGTATTTACTGCCACAAGATCCGGAGTCACCTCCCAATCAGAAGCATTGACAACGCTCAGAGTGACTAGAGTCGTCTACCTTAGTTTCTAAAGAAAAATAAGACAATTCAGAAGAAGCAAAAGGTGGTCCAGAGAGCACAGAGGGTGATACTGGGGAAGTTCATAAAAGATCATAAGAGGAAGATCTACCTCCTGGTTTTGACATCATAGGAAGGTTGACACTCTTACACCTCCGAGTACGCTCACTAACTGAAGACGGTGCACGAGTATCAGTAGCGGTTGAGCGCTTTCTTTTTCTCCCCTGCCAGAGAAAGAGCAACTGCTTCAGATCCACCTACCTGAAAAGGACGTCCAGCCAATTTACTATGGGGACCACTCCCGATTAGGGCGTTCAAGTCTTGTGGGGGATGCTTTTCATAACCAAGGACTTGTCGCCCCTTCATCCCACTCGAAGATGGAACTAAGATTATCAAAGACACTCTCAGTCCTTATCTTCATTACAAGAAATTCTGACGACGCCTCATTAGCTGATATCTCATGTGGAAGCCCTAAAGGTCGCCAGTTAGAGGGATAATCTAAGACAAATTCTACATCAGAAGTAGGAGCCGCCAGTCTCCTTTGCTTGATATCCTGACACCAGTTACCATTCGTCCTTTTCCAAGGGTGATCTTTATCCCAATATCCTTTGCTGGTGATTCTCCACCAGTTCACATAGGCCTTGGTCGTTTGTACCCTCCTCCCAATGTGAGATAATACATATTTGTTGGTTTCTATCATCTCTTGACACATAAACCAAGCAATCCGTATATGCTCTAGCAGCCAGCACTCACGAAAAGTTCCAAACTCTTCCATCTTCCACTTGTTCACCTCACTCTGGCGCAATTCAAAAAGCACCGAGAAGGGGAAGCCTTGATTAAGCACGTGCTAACGAGCAAAGCGGTGGGGGAAATACCCCTCTAACCTGGCACTGTGCAGAGTATGATAAGGTAGAACTCCCCCTCTGATGCTTAGGATGGACATGATCTCCTTAATGGTTATTGGAGCTTCGTCTAGCCCCTTCCCTAACTCATCAATGAAAGCACGATCGGTGAAGCTCCCTACCGGGAAGGGGACCTACCTCATGTTAAAAGAGTCATTCCCAAATACACCCCGAGCTTCCCCTGGGGTATGAAGATAGCCCTCTGATTGGAAATCGTCATCAAGAATGACCACAATTTATTTCCTAAGCATTGATGCTTGACATAGGTGTCAAGGACATAGGCCCCTAGCCACCTGTACACGTAATGGACGGGAATGGAGTTTTAAAATCCCCAGTAAATGCCTCTCCTCCTACAATGTCATGCCCTCCCTCTTTGCCCTTGTAGGCCTTTCCATGGGAGATGGCCCCCAAGCCATGGTAAATGTTACACAAGACTTGTTGAGTAAGGGCATACTCATGCCCTCTGGCCATATCACATGCCACATACAGTACGCTTGGACGAATGTCATCCCCCCAGCCAAGGAGTACTAATTTGCAAAAAAATATACGTGGCCAAGAAGACACGATCATCGTCGGTCTCAAGTTGATATACAAGAGGCATCTCCTTCGCAACGTCCTTCCCTTTCCCTTTCAGGGTTCCCTGACCACCCTCAAGATAATCCCCACAAAAGAATTTCAACCATTCTGTGAAGGTGCCCCTGTCGTTGCGAGGCTAGATGGCAATCAACTGATAGGCCTCGAGCATCTTTTGAAGACAGGCAAGCGACTCTTCACCCCCCAAATAGGCACCGCCGAAGATGACCGAGTTTGGGGGCACGAACTCGTCATACATGGCCTCGATCTTTGGGAGACCTCCAATAAAATGAAGATCTAGTAAATAGATTCATGCTTCTCCATGATCAAGAAGTCAGGTATTACTAACATGGCTTCACATCTCCAGTAACACGTTGACTATGCTGGAGCAATGGTCAAAGAAGCCTCCCGAACACTGAACCGCTACTAATAGTGAAGCACGTTCAAGAGTATTTCTATACGACCCCAATACCTTGATAGTCCAGGAGTATCCCTTCAAGTATTAGTGCTCCCCTTGAATTCAAAGGCCTTTTGTTGACCACATAAATAGTCCCTTTACCTGTATCATTCGTTTCCCTAAGGTAGGCTAAGGTAGGCAAGTTCTCTCTGGAAGCTATGTTCTGATGCATACAGTGAAGAAGTGCCACCCCTTCTTCAGTACTGATCTTGCCGTCATTGCCCTCATGTACTTCGAAACAAACGAGGCAAGTAATGAAAGTGACACTGAGGGGCCACTCTGGTTGACATACTGGACGGGTCAGCCAAATGGGCTCACCCCTTGATAAAACCTCGCCTGTGAAATCACAGGTGCCAATTTCTCCCTCTCTTGGAAGCCTCTTCACATCAGGAATTTGATAAGAAGACCCAGACATTATAAAAGGCTTAGTGGTGTACTCCCAAAAAGTTGCTAAGACACTGATCAGTGTCGGCTGTGTCCGTTAATACCTAGGGTTGGCTGCGCCTGCCAACCCTCAGCGTCGGTTGAGCTTATCGATGCCCAGTGTCGGTTGCGAGCTAATACCTTGCATCGGCTGCTTCTGCCAACCCTCAGCATCGGTTGAGCTTATCGATGCCCAGTAAAGGTTGCATGCCAATGACTAGCGCCGGCTGAGTCTGATGACACTCAGTGCCGATTGAGCTTATCGATGCCCAGTTTCGATTGCGTTCCAATGGCTAGCGTCAGCTGAGTCAGTCAACACCAGCTCCGGTTGAGATTACCAAGGCCGAACACCAGTTGTGTCCTCTAAAGGCCAATGTCAGCTGTGATTGGATCTCTCACACGTGCCATGCCTCGAACTCAGCTGAGCTGACAGACGACTGTCGCACATCCTTCAGCGCCGCCTAACACACGAGCGAAGGCCAACCTTCACCATGTCACCCGCAATTGCACAATTTCCAAGGGCGATGGTTCACCTCCCACGACTGTTCTCCTTCCTTGCTACTGTTTGTCCCTTCGATTTCCCGTTGAAATTTCTTCTACACGATTGGAAAAACCCACTGAAAGACGTCCCCTGCCAGTTTTTTCAGCTGGGATGTCACCAAAACCTCTGCGAAATCACAACAATGCTGAAAAAACTCACTTAGAGATTTTTCCACTGTCGTGTTTTTTGGCCAAGAAGTCACCAAAACCTCTGAAAAATCACTACAACCCCGAGAAACCCCTTAAAACTCCACTAAAAATTCCCAAGACTTGCAAAAATGCCTACCACTGCACTTCCCGCCATTTCCACCTTCAAAATACCCATGTCGGAGTTTTCTTGTTCCCAAAAAGCCCCTTGTGCTAACCACAAAACTCCTGCAAATCCTCGACAGAGTCTTGCTTTCTAGAAAACCTTCTCGCAAAGACCTTTGCTTACTGAAACCTTCCCTGAAAGGTTTCCCAAAACACTCGACCTCTTGTCGGAATCTCACTTGCCACTTGCCAGACACCCTTTACTCACCGTTAAAATTTTTCTCAAGTTTTTACCTTCAGTGAAAAGTGAGGGAAAACGGTGTCTTGCCCCCCTTATGTAGCTTGCACTACCCTCGAACACCCCTCACAAACTGGGAATCCCAGTCACATCCAAGGAAAGCTAAACATCGATGAGCCGGGATGAGCTTTGACTCGACGCCCGAGTCAACACTCATCACCGCCTGTAAAATTCCAACAAAAGGGCCGAAACAGGTCAGGCTCAGGTCATGACTCAAGTATCAATCCATGCCCAGCGGTGATTACTCGATTGAAGTGACTTGGCACTGGGTGAATTCCAAACAACCCTAGAGTCGGTTGACTTGGCGCCGAGTGAATTTCAAACGACCTTAGTGCTAGTAGACTTAGTGCCGATTGTGTTCAAACAATTTCATGACTCATTCACAGCGCCAGCTGAGTTTTAACAACCCAGCGCCGGTTGTGTTTTTTAGAACTCAACGCATGTTGAACACTTGCAAGAAACAATTATTGCTACACCTGGCGTTGGCTGTATTTCAAGCCGTCTATTATCACCTAATTTCAGTTGAAGCCTTGCGTGACTTGTCATCCCCAATGGAGTTTCACCCAGGCCGTTGCGCCCAAGCCGTGACCTATCATCCACAATGGAATCAGGAGTGGGGCACTATGCCTCATCCCCCAGTAGGAGTCACACTCATATTGTAGCCTATTATCCCTAGTGGAGTTAGGGTCATTCTTACCTCTTCAATTCTTGATGGGTCTATTTTACACCAAGCTATCTTATCCCCAGGGAGTCGGGTTACCTGTCATAAGCCAATTCTCCATAGAGTCTCATCTTTCACTCAAGGGAGCCAGCTTGCCCCCCTAAGCCCTAGTGTAGTTCGCTTCTGTTGGCCATTCTTTATCAGGTCACCATTTCCATCTAAGCCCTTAGTTTGTGAATGGTCTTAACCATTTTATCCCCAGGGAGTCGGATTGACATCCACAGACCTATTCCCTATGGAGCTCCACCTACATGGTGAACCAAACTGCATGGTCCGAGCTGCATGACCCTAAACTGCAGAGCCTCGATCTTTGCTGCACAACCGTAAACTGCATAGCATTGGTCTAAGCTACATGACCCTAAACTGCTCAGCCTCGGCCCGTGCTGCATGAGCCTAAACAACATAACCTTAGTTTGAGCTGCATGACCCTAACTGCACAGCCTCAGTCCATGCTACATGACCCTAAACTACATAGCCTCGGTATATGTACACATATATGTATGTATATACAATATGTACAAAACATTGTAATACATACATATATGTATGTACATATATATATATATATATATATATATATATATATATATATATATGTATTGTACATATATATATGTATATACCTATATATATGTATATATATGTATATGTACATTTATATATGTACATATATGAACATATATATATATACATATATACACATATGTGTCTATATATACACATATATACTTATATAGGTATGTATATATATATACACATACATGTATACATATATATATGTATATATGTATACATTAAATAGAGTACTCTATACTCTATAGAGTACTCTTTTCTCCTAATTAGATTTTGTTTTTTAATTGTTTTCTAAGCTTAAGGTCAGTACAGATTTCTAAACCTGTAGCACAAACTTTAGCAGATAATTCTCCAAGAGTATAGAGGTCGTAATTTAATTCTCCATTATTTTTAGCTTTCCACTTATTTTTGACCTTTTTAGCAAATAATCTTAGAAGGCCAGCAATAAATTGACCCTTCCAATACCCAGCTCTACAGTCTTTAACTGTCAGAAGCCTAGAAGTAAATGTATCCTTATACCATTTATAATGAGAAAGGGTAAGACATCTAAGATTTTGCTAAAGGTCTGACTGTCTTTGAGTCAGAATGCTTGTATTTCCTATAAAATGTAGAACAATGGTATAAATAAGAGTAGTAACACATTCATCTTCAGTAACTTGAATAGTTTTTATTTGATCTGACTGTATTGCTCTGGTTGTGGTGTACTGCTTTTTAGCAGTCAGGATGTAAATTTTTTCTGTCTTAGTGAGATAATTATCCCACCTACCTCTTAATTGTCATGTAAAACCTACTACGATTGTTTTAGCTACATCTAGATCTTGATTCCTATTATTTATGCTAGCTGTATCATACATCATCATGTGTCTAAGCACGGTAAGTATTTGATATTCACTTAGGGTATCAAGATTTCATTGTACTATTACCTTTTCATCATACATTGCTGATCCCATTAAAATATCTTCTTCATGTTGAATGTCAACAAGAGACAGCCTCGAGTAATACATTTTAGTAGGGGCCATTGGTCTGGTTTTAACTCTGTAACCAATTTTATAAATCTCAGTTGGCTTATCCATAGCTTGCTTAAAAACTTGTTCTAAACTTTGACTGTCTTATTCAAAACAGTTATCAGTAATATCTTCAATCATGTTATTAGAAGTCTTAGGAATCTTTTCAAGTTTTTCCCTTTTCATCGATTTTTAGATTTCCTAGCCTAGACATAACTTCATCCGGAAATTTTGAGCTCACAGGTTACAATTTGAATCTATTCTTACGTAATTCAAGTGAGGGTTTAAATACTAAAGGGGCAGTAGTCTTAACCTGAGTTTGTGTACGTTTAGATAAAGAGGGTTTGTCCTGAAAAATATCTTTTTTAGATATTAAATTTTCTATCCTATAGGCTTGTACTCCTAGGGATTTAAGATAGAGATTAGTATAATTATTTTGTTCTATAATGGATTTAAAACGTTCTATATTAGGGTTATCAGAAGTTCTTTTATAAGGGGCTTCAATGGACCCCTTGACATAAAGAATAATGTCTTCTAGAGGATGTCTTGATTTTATCTCTCCTTTTGATGTTTTGTAAGTGTTATACAAAGTATTCAATGTGTTAACATCAGGAGTTTTTTTATCGTATTTTTTGTTTATGTATTCAAATGGAAATGTTAACTTATGTTTTTTGACAAACATTTCTCCAAACCACCTGAAGAAGAACATGTTTCCTTAAACTTCTTCTTGGCTTCAATATTTTTTTTTTTAATCTATTGTCTTGATCTCTTAGT